>NC_134808.1:25904120-25911620 GCF_046742065.1 Oratosquilla oratoria | reverse complement strand
ATGTTTTTGTTTGTGTATTTGTCTATTTATTTGCATATCTACTTATCTACTTGCTTATTTAGCTATTTGATTATATTTGTTTATTTATGTATTTATTTGTTAATTCACTTATTCATCTATTTACTTATTGGTATTTAATTACTCATCTATTCATTTAGGATTAATTTATGTACTTATTTATGAATTTATTTATTTATTTTTTGTTTATACAGTAATTATATTGGCTTTTCTCCCCTCGTCCTTCCTGGCTCCCCTTCTGTATTCTATCTCCCCTCACTCCCCCTCCCCATCCTCACTCCTCCCTCTCTCCCTCAATGGAGATGATGAAGAGTGCAATAGGAGTAATGGTTGAGGGAGGTAGGTGAGGGGAGGGGAGAGGAAGGAAGGGTAGAGGGAGGGGGAGAGGATAGGGGAAGGTGAGGGCGAGGAGAGGGGGAGAGGGTATGGGGAGATGATAGGGGAGGGGGAAAGGGTAGGGATTGGAGAGGAGGGAGAGGGTAGGGGAGGAGAGGAGGGAGATGGTAGGGGGAGGGGAGGGGAGAGGGGAGGGGGAGGGGAGGAAGGAGAGGGAAGGGGGAGGAGAGGAGGGAGAGGGTAGGGGAGGAGGGGAGGGGAGATGGGAGGGGGAGGGGAGGGGGGGTGAAAAGAAGGGGAGGGGGGAGAGGGGGAGGGGGAAGGGGAAGAGGGAGAGGGAGAAAGAGCGACCTGACTCCTAGAGACTATGACAGCTTAATGGTGGAGAAAACGGAAAGGGAGAAGGGGGGAAAGGGGGAGGGGGAGGGGGAGGGGGAGAGGGAGAAAGGACAAGTGAGTAATGAGAGGCGGAGAAAAGAAAAATGAAAGAGAGAATGAAGGAAGAAATGAAAAAATAAATAAGTATAAATACGAAATAAAATGAAATAATTCAGAAAGAAAGAAAGGTAAAATGAAAGAGAAGAAACGAAGAAAACATATTAAATAGAAAAATAGAAAAAACAAAATAATCTAAATTCCGTCCCCTCCCCTTTCCCCCTCCCCTCCCCCTCTCCACATCCCCTCCCCTCTCCGCTTCCCTCTCCCCTCTCCTCCTCCCCCTCTCCCCTGCTACACTACTTCTTCCCCTCTCCCTCCTCCTCTACCCTCTACACCTCCCTCTGCCCATTTTCTCCCCTCTCCGTCTCCCTCTCCCCTCCCCTCACCTCCCCATTTCCCTCTCCCCTCTCCCCCTCCCCTTCTCCCCATCCCATCACCATCCCCTCCCACTTCCCTTTCCCTTTCCCTTCTCCCCGTCTCCACATCCTCTCTCCCTCCCCGTTTCCCTTTCCCTTCTCCCCCTTCCCCTCTCCCCTCTCTCTATCCCTGTCCTCTCCCTCTTTTCCTCTCCCCTCTCCTCTCCCCATCCCCCTTTCCCTCCCCTCTCTCCCTCTCCCTCCCCCCCCAAGGGCGAGATTGTCGACAAAGATAACAAGGATAGAAGCGGTGGTCAACCACAGCCCATAACCACCTCCCCCCAAAAGTGCCCCCCCCATAATCCCCCATAATCCCTCCCCCTCCCCTCCCTACCTCTATGCTGTCCCCATTTGCCTATTCCCCTATTCTCATCTTTCTATTATCACCTATCTATTATTTGATTATCTATATAATATTAATTTAAAAAACTTTCCTCGATAGATTTTTGCTTATGTTAATACATATGTCAAATGACGTATTTGGGTAATAGTGTCCTTATATAATGGTATCAAATGTCCTATGCGGTATGTATTGTCCCAGTGGTTACTTCCATTGTGAAACTTTCTTCTACCGCTGTGGAGCACCTGGTTCAGTCTCCCCTCTTCCCTCCCCTCCTTCTCCCCTTCCCTACCATCATCTTCCCTTCACTCCCCTAATCTTCCCTTCCCTCCCCTCCCCTCACTTTTCCCCTCCCAACCGTCTCTCCTCCCCTCCCCTTGGTCCCTTCTCTCTACCCTCCTTTCCCCTTTCCTCTTCTCCCCTCATTTCCCTCTTCTCTCTCTCTCTCTCACTCTCTCTTTTCCATTCCCTTCCTTCCCTTCTCCTCCCCTCACCTTCCCTCTCCTCATTTTCCCCTCACATTCCTCTTTCCTCCACTGCCTTTGAACCCCTTCCATCTTCTCTCTCTCCCCCTCCTCCTCTTCTCTCCTCCCTTCCTTCCCTTCCTCCTCCTACTCCTCCTCCTCCTGTCTCTCCTCATCTTCTCCCACGTTCTCTCCTCTTCCAACTCCCCATTCTTCTTCCTCTTTGCCTTCCCCTTCCTCTTCTTCCCTCTACTCCTCCACCCTCCCCGTCCCCTCCTCCTCCTCCTCCCCCTCTTTAATTCTTCCTGACCTCCTCCTACTCCTCCTCCTACTCCTTTACCTTTCTCGTCCCCTCCTCTTCCTCCTTTCTCTCCCATTTTCTCTCCTCCTCCGACACTCATTCCTCTTCCTCATCGTCTCTCCCTCTTCCTCATCATACTCCCCTTTCCTTCCTCTCCCCTTTTCTCTCTCCTGTCTCCCTCTCCCCTCTGTCCTTTTCCCTTTTCTTTCCTCCTCCGACTCTCATTCCTATTCCTCTTCGCCTCCCCTCTTCCTCCTCCCTTTTCTTCCACTCCCCCTCTCCTCCTCCCCTTTTCCCCTCTCTCTACCCTCCCCCTTCTCTCCTCTCCCCTTTTCTCTCCTCTCTCCCACTCCCCCTATCCCTTCCCTCTCCCTCTCCCCTCCCCCTCTCTCTCCCCCCCTCCCCCCGGCCACCGCCGCCAACTTCTGGCGAGCTTCGTGATTGTTTACGAGTTGTACCTCAAACACCAGCTGTTGTGTCACGTCACACGCTTCGGGTTAGACCCCAAGGACCATCTCCCCCTCTCCCCCTCTCCCCCTTCCCTTCCCCCTCTTCTTCTCCCTCTCTCCCTCTCCCCTCCCCTCCCCCTCCCCCTCCCCTCTCCCTTCTCTCCCTCCTCCTTCCCCCACCACCCCCTCAGAGAATTAAATCCTCTGAGGAGGTAGGTGGAGGAAAGGGAGAAGGAGGAAGAAGAGGAGGTAGGGGAAAAGAAAGTAGTAGTAGTAGTAGTAGTAGTAGTAGTAGTAGTAGTAGTAGTAGTAGTAGTAGTAGTAGTAGTAGTAGTAGTAGTAGTAGTAGTAGTAGTAGTAGTAGTAGTAGTAGTAGTAGGAGGAGGAGTAGAAGGAGGAGCAACCGCATTAGCTAGTTGCTGTTGTTGTTGTTGCTGTTGATGATGATGATGATGATGATGATGATGATGATGATGATGATGATGATGATGATGATGATGATGATGATGATGATGATGATGATCACGATGATGATGATGATGATGATGATGATGATGATGATGATGATGATGATGATGATGATGAAGATGATGATGATGATGATCACGATGATGATGATGATGATGATGATGATGATGATGATGATGATGATGATGATGATGATGATGATGATGATGATGATGATGATGACAATAGAAGAAGTGGGAGGAAGAGGAGGAGGAGGAGGAAGGGTAGGAGAAGGCGAAGGAGGTAGAGGGGTAGGAGAAGGAAGATGGAGAGAAGAAGGAAGAAGAGGAGGAGGAGAATGAAGACGAAAATAACTATTTGAAATGTTCTATTTCTTTATAATATGTGATTTTTTCAGGATTTTTATGCCTTTTTTCTTCTGAAAGACAACCTCGGAGATGGTGGTGGTGGTTGGGGGTGGTGGAGGGGGGGGCGGATTATTCTTCGAGGGGAGCTCGCAGCGGGAGAGGGGGACAGGGGGAGAGAGGGATAGGAGAGGGGGAGAGGGGGAGGGGGAGGGGGAGATGGGGAAAGGAGGGGAGGGGGAGAGGAAAAGAGGAGAAGAGGAGAAGGGGAGAGGGGTAGAAGGGAAGAGGGAGAAGTGGGAGAGGGGGAGAGAGGGAGAAGGGAGAGGGGGAGAGGAAAAGGGGAGAGGGGGAGAGGGAGAAGGGGGAAAGGAGAAAAGGGGAAGGGATGAGGGGGATGAGGGGGAGAAGGGAGTAGGGGAGAGGAGGCCGAGGGGGGAGAGGGAGGGGAAGTGGGGAGGAAAGGAGGAAGGGAGAGGGGACCATAAAGACAAGGAGGGAAGGAAAGAAGAAAGAAAGCAAGGAGACCAGGGAAGGAGGGAAGGAGGGAGGGAAGGAGGGAGGGAAGGAGGGAGGGAAGGAAGGAGGGGAGGGCGGAGGGAGGAAGGGAGGGGGGAGTGAGGGAGGGAGGGAGGGAGAAAGGGAAGGCCTTATGGAAAAGCAGCTGTAAGGCAAGTTTGATAAATGAAGGATAAGAGACGGGACTCCATGAGTATAGATTCAACCCCGTGCGCCTATAAGTTAGATACAAGTATTAAAATAGCCCCACCTATCCTCATGAACTTTTTTTTATTTATTTATTCATTTATTTATTTATTTATTTATTTATTTATTCATTTCTTTGTTTTTGCGAAGCTGAGAGATTCTTCTGTTCTCCGATTTTTTTTTTTTCTTTTTTTGCGAAATTAAGAGATTCTGTTCTCCGAACTGGATTTTTTTCGAAGTTGAGAAGTTCTTCTGTTCCCCAAGATCTCCGGAGGATCTCTAACTAGCACGCCCACGCGAGGCGCAAAAGATGTGAAGATCGAACTGTAGATTAACAAACCATCAGATAGAGGCCCAGGGTCGTTTCAGGCCCAAAGGGAGTGTCAGATAAACACGCATGTGCTCTTGTTAGTAAACAAACATACACACACGCACACGCGCCCATGTACATATATGTACACACAAACACACACACACACACACACACACACACACACACACACACACACACACACACACACACACACACACACACACACAGACACACACACACACACACACACACACACACACACACACACACACACACACACACACATATACATACACACATACAAGCAGACCGGACAATAAAATATATATACATAATAAAATGAATAGATAAAAAGATAAATGAATAATTAGATAAATAAATAAAAACATAAAAACACGTTCTACTCCCCGCCACCGCTACAATACTAAACACAGCGAAACGTACAAAAGAAAAAAAAAATGTATATTTAACCTAAAGCGCTCTAAACAATTGATGACGAAATAAATTATTGGTAATTTATTTTGCCGTGACTATCACGGCCAGGGCCCTCGCATGGAAGGGGGGGCAGGAGGGGGGGGCAGGAGGGGGGGGCAGGAGGGGTGCAGGAGGGGGCAGGAGGGGGGATATGTCCGGGGGGGGGACAACACTTTTGAGGAGGTGGGAGTTTTAGCCTGGACTTGCCACCCACAAGGCTGACCTAATAATGATGATAATAAAAGAGGTCAAAGAAATCCTGAATATTTGACCGTCATCGACGATTTTTGCGTTAGAATCCACAAAATATGAAACATTTTCCCGTTATCCTTTCTGCAACAGGAACATTAGATACAAATTAAAAAAAAAAATTGGTTAATTATTTCGCGAGCCATTGGCTAAAATAGACAGGAAGGGATGGTGGAGGTGGAAAAGGGTAAGGGGTGTCATTTATTTATTTATCTATTTATTTTTTTATTTTTTTGCCTGTAATGTAAGGTGCTCTGATCACGGGAAGAATAAAGATGTACCATTTGCTCGATGTGATTATTATCAACCTACTACCACAGCCATTAATGGCGGGTGACGGGCCTCCTACTACCTGGCATCCTATTTAGGTAAGCGCGTTGGTCGTAGGTACGGTCAACATGATCAGATTTGTACTTTGCAGCTCGAAGCAAAGTATCTCCATAGAAAAGTGTTGTAGATAATCGTTGGACGATCATCGTTGAGCCATGAACGATTATCTCAAAGCAGAACAGCCCCATTCAAAAACAAAGAATCAGTGCTCTAGATAATCGTTGGACGATCATCGTTGAACCATGAACGATCATCGTCGAGCGATAATCGTAACGGACAAAACACACCCTAAGAAAGGGCACTGGGTGTTGGGACGGCTCGCTTGGGACTGCACTTCTGGACTTGAACTTTCTTTTTCTTGGAGACTGTGTGGACCTTTCCAAGCGCCCCATGCCGGTGTGAGATAGAAAATAGACCCCCCATAGAAAATGGACCCCGGGGTCCATTTTCCTCTGCGGGAAATGGAACCCCCTATAGGAAATGGACCCCCACTCAAAATACTAGAATTTTTTCTATCTACTAACAGATAACACATCAACATTCATCGATATTGTTTATTAGAATATCTAACCTAACCTAACCCGAACTAACCTAACCTGACCCAATCTAATATTACTTAACCTATCCTAACCTTACCAAGCCTATCCTAACCTAACCCAATCTAACCTATCCTAACCCAACCCAACCCAACATAACCTAACCCTTACTAAATTAACCTAACCCAACCCAACCCAACCTATCCTAACCCAACCTAACCTAACATAACCCAACCCAAGCTAACCTAACCCAATCTAACCTAACCTAACCTAACTTAACCTAACCTAACCCAACCTAATCTAACCCAACCCAACCTAACCTAACCCAAGCTAATCTAACCTAACGTAACCTAAACTAACCTAACCTAACTCAACCTAACCTAACTCAACCTAACCTAACCCAACCTAATCTAACCCAACCCAACCTAACGTAACCCAAGCCAACCTAACCTAACGTAACCTAAACTAACCTAACCTAACCTAACCTAATCTAACCGAACCTAACCGAACCTATCCTAACCTAACCTAACCTAACCTCATGACAATCAGTTGCATATTTCAGTGGGATGTCTATATTCTACATGGGGTCCATTTTCCGTTATAGAAAATGGACCTCGGATCCAATTTCAGGGGGTGGGGGGATCCATACTCTACACCGGTTCGGAGAGCATTGTCTGTTCCTTCCACAAACATCTTACATCTTCAGCTGATTTCATCTCTTTTCTGCTCGATATACAAAGGTCTCTGCAGCTACCTTTGTAGGCGCGTGCCTGTGTGTGAATGTGTGTGCCTTTGTTGGTGGAGTCTTCTACTCCTATGTGTGTATGTGTGTGTGTGTATGTTTATGTGTGTGTATACTCGTATATATATATGTGTGTGTGTGTGTGTATGTGTGTGCGTGCGTACGTGTATGTGTGTGTGTGTACACATATATCTAATATATATATATATATATATATATATATCTATATCTATATCTATATCTATCTATATATATATATATATATATATATATGACTAGACAGCTAGATGGATAGATACCTAGATAGATGGAGAAATAGATGAATAGAAAAATAACTCCAGACAATGATATTTATTTCTAAGATGTCTCTCCCTGGATGATGGGAGAGGAGAAGGGGAAGGAGTGGTTTTAAACAACCTCCTTTGTGGGATAGAACCACTGGTAAACTACAGTCCATAACAAGAACAATAAGAACAATAAGAACTATAAGAATAAGAACAATAAAACGATAAGAACAATAAGAACAACAAGACCAGCAAGAACAACAATTAAAAACAAGAATAACAGGAACAACAAG
>NC_134808.1:25886620-25889120 GCF_046742065.1 Oratosquilla oratoria | reverse complement strand
TAGATGAGGAGGAGGAAAAGAGGGTGGAGGAGGAAGAGGAGTAGGAGTAGTAGTTGTAGATGGAGTAGGAGGATAAGGATGAGGATGAGAATGAGGATGAGGAGGAGTAGGGGGAGGAGGAGGATAAGAAAGAGGAGGCGTTGGGGGAGTAGGATGAGGCGGAGGATGAGATGGAGGATGAGGCGGAGGAAGAGGAGGCGGAGGATGAGGAGAAGAAGGCGGGAGAAGCGGAGGAGGAGGAGGAAGAGAAGGAGGAGGAGAGAGTGGGTACCCCGTGGGTCCAGGGGCAGAGGAGGCGGCGTGGTGGTGCTGCCAAGGAAGCTGGAGGTCTCGGCCTGGACGCCATCATTAATTCAGCTTTAATTAGCGTAAATACTTCATCGTCATCGAGCTTTACATTATCCTCCTTTTATTCCTCGGCGGGACAGACGAGGCGGATTCGGGTTTGTGAATCGAAAGCTGAGCTGTAAATCAAACGAGGCAATTACTGTTAAACTTGAGTCTACGGTCGTAAGTTGACTCGGCCCGGGAGCGGCGCCTCGTGTGTCGGTGCAAGAGAGTGGTGAGTGCAAAGGGACAAGATCAAGCCGTGAGGTTTTGTTAAGTTGTTTTAAGATAGTCTAAGCGGAGGGCTTTGTTTTTCAGCACTGTTTTTGTTATTCTTTTTTTTTCTTATAGTTGTTACTATTTTATTAAGAGTATTACTATTATTATTGTTATTATCATTATTGCTATTTTGATTGTTATTATTATTACTATTATTATTATTATTATTATTATTATTATTATTATTATTATTATTACTATTATTATTAGTATTATTATTATTATTGTTATTATTATTATTATTATAATTATTATTATTATTATTATTATTATTACTATTATCATTATTATCATTATTATTATTATTACTAGTATTATTATCATCATTATTATCATTATTATTATTATCATCATTATTATCATTATTATTATTATTATTATTATTATTACTATTACTATTATCATTATTATTATTATTACTTTTTTATATTACCATTATTACTATTATTATTATCATCATCATCATCATCATCATCATCATTATTATTATTATTATTATTATTATCATCATCATCATTTTTGTTAGTACTATTATATCATTAGTACTATTGATATTATCGTATCATAACTATTACTATCATTATTATTACTATATTATTATCGTTTAGGTAGGTTAGGATACCTGTGGACAGAATTTCAAGAAGAATTGAATGGAACTACTTTTGACACTTAATATCTGGTCGCTTTTGATAAAAACCGTCAATAAAGGTGTGTTACGGCGTGCAGAGTGTAAAAAATGAATAAAGAAATATGTAAACAAATAGATAAGTTAATAAAAAGGCAAGTAAATAGATAAATGAATTAATATATAATTACATAAATAGATATATAGATAGATAAATTATTGAAAAAAATATATATAAAATGGATAAATAAACAGATGAAAAAATTAATAAATAAATTTATAGATAACCTAATACATACATAAACAATTAATCTAATTATTAAAGAGATGAATAAATAGATAAACGCATAGATACGTAGATGAAATAAATAATTGGAAATAAAACGCTTGTGCGCGCACGAAGATAGTAACGAGTGTACACGAATTTTTTGCACCAAACGACGGAGCTTCTGCGCACCAACTGCGCAGACCAGAGAGCAGGTTGTGCACTCACCGCCCTTCCCCCCCCTTCTCCTCCTCCCTTTCCTCCCCTTCCCCCTTCTCTCCTCTCCTCATTCCCCCCTCCCCTTCCTCTTCTCCTCTTCCCCCTCCCCTTCCCTCTTCTCTCCCCTCCCCACTTCCCCTTCTCCCCTCCTACCCTTTCCCTCCTCCCCTCCTACCCTTTCCCTCCTCCCCCCCTACCCTTTCCCTCCTCCCCTCCCCTTCCCCCTCCCCCTCCCCCCTTCCCCCAAAGGGGTGCAGGTCTAAACCAGTAATTAACTCATTACCACGTCGACGCGGATCATTCGAGCCAGATGGGGCTCATTGTCTCTCCATGGAGATGAGGCGACGCGAGGACCTGGGATCGAGTCCCAATGCAGTTCCCTCCTTTGTCGTTTCCGTCCGAGAGGGAGAGGGGAGGGAAGGGGAAGGGAGGGGGAAGGGAACAGGGAGGGGAAAAAGAGGGGAGGCTAGGGAAGGGGAAGGGGAGGGAAGGGGAGGAGAAGAGAGAGGTAAGGGAGAGGAAAGGGAGGGAAGGTGAGGGTAGAGGGAGGTTAAGGAAGGGGAGGAGCAGGGAGAGGTAGGGGAGAGGGAGGGAGAAGGAGGGGAGAGGGAGGGGAGAGGGTGGGGAGATAGAGGGAGAGGGAGGGAAGAAGTAGGGAAAGGGAGGGAGAGGGGGAGGGGAAAGGAGGGTAATTGGAGGTGATATAAGGGGAATTGGGGAGGAGAATTGGAGGGGGTATTGGAGGGGGTATTGGAGGGGTCGGGAGGAGAATTGGAGGGGAGGAA
>NC_134808.1:25869120-25874120 GCF_046742065.1 Oratosquilla oratoria | reverse complement strand
ATTCTTTTGCAAAACCTCCGACACATGATTGTTTGTCGTCTTTTGAATGGCTACGCCAGTCATGTGGGTTCCCCGCTTGAATGGCTAACGTGTTCCGCCTTTCTTCCTCACTCAGAGGGCGCTCGGACCCCTTTGTCCCCCGCCGCCCGCTCAGTCAGAGGACGTCAGCGTAAGAGGTTTTCGGGAGGCAGGAGAGGAACATCGCTGGATGTAGTAGATCCCCTGTGGAGGATGGGAGGAAGGGAGGAAGGAAGGGAGGGAGGAAGGGAGGAAGGAAGGATGGGAGGAAGGGAGGATGGGAGGAAGGGAGGAGAGGGGAAGGGAGGGGAGGGGAAAGGAGGAAGAGAGAAATAGAGGATGGTAGGATGGGATGATGGGAGGATGGAGGGAGTGGAGGAAGGAAGATTGGGAGGGAGGATGAGAGGATGGGGGAAGGGAGGGAGGGAAGGAGGAAAGGAAGGAGGAGGAAAGGAGGAAGGATAGGAGGATGGGAGGAAGGGAGGATGGGAGGATGGGAGGATGGGAGGATGGGAGGATGGGAGGATGGGAGGATGTGAGGATGGGAGGATGGGAGGATGGGGAAGGGAGGATGGGAGGATGGTAGGACGGGGGAAGGGAGGAAGAGAGGGAGGGATGGAGGGAGGCAAGGAGAAAGGGAGGATGGGTGGGAGGGAGGAAGAGAGGCAGAAGGGAGGGGAAGATGGGAGGAAGGGAAGGAAGGGAGAGAGAAAGGAAGAGAGGGTAGGAGTAAGGAAGGATGGGAGGATAGGAGGACAGAAGGATAGAAGTAAGGGAGGATGGGAGGATGGGAGGAAGAGAGGATGGGAGGAAGGGAAGAAGGGGGATGCGATGAAGGGAGGGAGGGAGGAAGAGAGGAAGGGAGGAAGGGAGGATGGGAGGATGGGGGAATGGGATGAAGGGAGGAAGAGAGGATGAAATGAAGGGAGGAAGGGAGGAAGAGAGGAAGGGAGGATTGGAGGATGGGAGGAAGGGGGGGAAGGGATGAAGGGAATGAGGGAGGGAGGAAGAAAGGAAGGGGGATTGGATGAAGGTAGGGAGGGAGGAAGGGAGGAATGGAGGATGGAGGATGGAAGGATGGGGAAATTGGATGAAGTGAGGAAGGGAGGAAGGAAGGATGGGAGGAAGGGAGGATGGGAGGAAGGGAGGATGGGAGGAAGGGAGGGAAGGAGGAAAAGAGGAAGGGAAGAGGAAGGAAGAGAAGGGGGGAGGAAGGGAGGAAGCGAGGAAGGGAGGAAGGGAGAAAGGAGGAAGGGAGGAAGAGAGAAAGGTACTTTCCTTCTCATTTATATACACATTTTTTTTTTTGCTCAAGACATCTTTTAATCTCTCTCTCTCTCTCTCTCTCTCTCTCTCTCTCTCTCTCTCTCTTTTATTTATTTATTTATTTATTTATTTATTCATTTTTTACAAAGTCCCTTGTTGGAGAACAGAAGGTTTCCTTAGCTGAGTGAAATCGTCTACAGCGGATGTGTCTTGTAGAGATTTCTAAACCAATTTCTAAACACAATGGCTCAATTATGGGGTTTTCTTATCAACAAAGATCTTTGCTGTAGACATTCTTTGCATACACAAAGGTTACCTTTTTTGAATACAATTGTTTAGCGTCAACCAGAATGAAATGATGAAAATCTACAAATCTGACCATCGTTGCTTTCGTCAGTTGAGTAAAAAAAAAAAAAAAAAAAAAAAAAAGATAAATGAATAAATAAATAAATAAATGAAATAAAATAAATAAATGAAAAATAAATAAATAAAAAATAAATGAATTGATAAAATGAAATAAAAATAAGTAAATAAATAAATGAGATAAATAAATAAATGAAATGAATTAAATAGATAAAAAAATAAGCAAACAAATAAATAAACGAATAAATGAATCAATTAGAAAATTAATGAATAAATCGAACAAATAAATATCATTGAATAGAATAACTTTTTGAAATAAAATAAAAATGAAAAAATATATTAATAGAAATAAATGAATACAAATAGATGAATAAACTAATAAATAAAAGAAAAAGAAAATAAGATATAAAATAAAAATGAATAAATAAACAAATGAAAATAAACGAATAGATAAAAATAAAGAAATAAACAAATTCAAATAAAAATAAAAATAAAACAAAATAAAACAAAATGAAAAATAGAACAATAAAATAAAATGAATTATTATTTTTTTTTTTTTACAATTATATCTCCTGATGATCAAGCGTCTTTCATTACCAAAAACCTCCTTCATTCTCTTTCAACAAATCCTAAATAATTATTAAATTAAATAAACAGCGACCACACCCAAGACTCACACACTCACTCACTCCCCTCCCTCCTTCCCTCACTCCCCTCCCTCCTTCCCTCACTCCCCTCCCTCCTTCCCTCACTCCCCTCCCTCCTTCCCTCACTCTCCTCCCTCCTTCATTCACCTATTCCCCTCCATCTCTTACTCATTCCCCTCCCTCCCTCCTTCACTACTCCCTCCCTCCCCCTCCCTCCCTCCTACCCTCCCTCCCTCCTGCCCTCTCTTCCCTCCCTCCTAACCTCCCTCCCTCCAGCCCTCTATCTTCCCTCCTTCCAGCCCTCCCTCCCTTCCCCCTCCCCACCCTCGCCCCTCCCTCCCTCCTTACCTCCTTTCCTCATTCACTCGATCCTCTCCTTCCTTCCCTTTTTCCCTCCCTCCCTCCCTCACTCAGGTCATTAGAATCGGGAAAATTGTCCTCTCGGTGGGTCGCGGTCGTTCTTAGACGTTGAGCGACTCCCGGCGTAGGCACCTTGTCCGTGCCCTCCTTCGTGATGTCCACGACGCCCTTGGGAGGAGCGGGCGAGGGCGCCAAGGGGTGCCGCGCCCCGGGAAAGGGTGATCTAACTTTTTTTTATTTATTTTTTTTACTTTTTTTATTCTTATTTTTTTTTCTATTAGATTCATTTGCTTACTTTATTTGTTTATTTTTCATTTTATTTATTTTTATTTATTCTATTTTTTATTTATCTTATATATTTTTATCTATTTATTCTAATTAATTCATCTATTTGATTTATCTGTCAGATTCATTTGAATTATATTATTTATTTCACATTTTGTATTTACGTATTTATTTATTTATTTTATTATTTATCTATTATTAATTTTTAGTGTATCATTCATTTACTCATTTATTCATTTATTAGTTAATTTACTTATCTATTTCATCTTTTTGTTTTATTTTTCTTACATGATTAATCTGTTCTATTTGTTTATTTACTTAGTCTATATCTTTATTCATTTATTTAATCTTTATCTGTATATTTTTCTAAGTTAAGGGATTTATGTATGTCTATATACTTTTTTTTTTAATAAAAGAACTTTTACCTCAAAGGGAACAGTAACGGAATAGAGCGTTAACAAAGCATTCAATCCCTGAATGGGGCACGATCTCGGGACTTCGTTGTTTCTAGCTCACAACGCTAACCGCTATGAAAACCAACAAAGTCCGCCATTGGGTCCGTTTTGAAGTTTCTGAGCTGAGGTCCTTCAATGTATAAACAAAGCCTTTGACAACTTCAATTTGGTGACGCACCTCATCGTCTTAATTTCCTAAAGACCAGAGGATTCTATTCAGCTTTGGGGTCGTGGACCCCGGCCTGAAAGAGGTCCGCCTAGATCAGGACCCCTTTCAGTACCGATTTGCCCTATTTAGTCGAATTAAATTGTCTGTTGTTCGCCAGAATAAAAGCCATAAGGTGCGTCACCGTGTTGAGGGGGTTCTAAGTAGGGGTAAAGGGTTTGGTCATGTCGACAGAACCTGCCTCGACCAAGTTAACAATCAGCTTCTTTGTGTGGTAACTTAATGGCTGTTTTGGTAACGACACTGGGGATGGGAGGAGGAGGAGGAGGAGGAGGAGGAGGAGGAGGAGGAGGAGGAGGAGTAGTAGTAGTAGGAGGAGGAGAAGGAGAGGGAGGATAATCAGGAAGAGGAGGGGGAGGAAAAGGATGTAATAGAAGAGAAAGAATAGGGAAAGGAGGAGGAGGAGGAGGAAGAGGAGGAGGAGGAGGAAAATAATCAGGAGGAAGAGGAGGAGAGGGAGGAGTAGGAAGAAAAGGAAGAGAAGGAATAGGGAAAGGAGGTGAGGAGCATAAGAAAGAGGACGAGGAGGAAGAGGAGGAAGAGGGGGAGAAAGATAATCAGGGAGAGGAGGAGGTAGGGGAGGAGAAGGAAGAAAAGGTAGAGGAGGAATAGGAAGAGGAGGAAGGGAAGAAAGATAATTAGGAAAAAGAGGGTGAGGAGGAGGGGAGAAGGAAGAAAAGAAGAGAAGGAATATGGGAAGGAGGGGAGGAGGAAGAAGATGGGAGGGGAGAAGCATAAGAAAGAGTAAGAGAAGGAAGAGGAAGAGGAGGGGGAAAGGGAGGAAGAGCAGAAGGAAGAGGAAAAGGAAGTAGATGAGGAACATAATGAAGAGAGAGGAAAAGAGGTGGAGGAGGGGGAGGAGGGGAGGAGGAGGGCAAGGATGGATAGGAGGGTGAGGAAGGAGAGGAGGACGAGGAGGAGGAAGAGGAGGAGGAGAAGGAGGAGGAGGAGGAGGAGGAGGGGAGGAGTGAATAAGGAAGAATGATGGGATGTGAGCCCTGTTCTTCAAAATGACCATAACCTATTGTGGAATATTTCAAGTCAAAAACTATTCTCCCACGTACGCGCGCGCACACACACACACACACACACACACACACACACACACACACACACACACACACACACACACACACACACACACACACACACACACACACACACACACACACACACACACACACACACACACACACACACACACACACACACACACACACACACACACACACACACACACACACACACACACACACACACACATAAGAAAGAAAAATGAAAAGAAAATATAATTGAAAACTCTAAAAAAATGAACCAAAATTGTTCTATAGATTTGTTTACCAAGCTGAACTTCGATAAAATATTCTATGAAAACGAAAA
>NC_134808.1:25849120-25854120 GCF_046742065.1 Oratosquilla oratoria | reverse complement strand
AAAATGAAAATGAGAATAAAAATAAAAATGAGAATAAGAATGAGAATGAGAATGAGGATGAGAATGAGAATGAGGTGTGAAGAAGATATCAGACTCAACCCGACCCTTTGTAACCTGAGGTGACCTCCTTGGTTACCCATAAGAATGGAGGAGATTTCAAGAGGTCATAAGGCCTACACGAGGCAGTTCCATGTCCCTTACCATCTGTCATCCCTATCTATAAAGTTATCTCATCTTCTCTTAAAACAACCAATTGTTTCAGTGCTCACAAAAAATTGAGAAAAGAGAATGAGAGAGAGAGAAAGAGAGAGAGACAGAGAAAGAGAGAGAGAGAGTAGCTACAGCAAATTGCTTCCTTTATTTGCATAAAAAGGGGCACTAAAGTAGTCTGGGAAGGACAATATTGCTTAATCACCCATTGTTGCTTGTCTTGCTGGTCTAGATGTGCTGGAAAAAAAAGTACTTTTTATAACTGCGTTTTTTTAACTTCCTCTTTTTATACAAAATTGATCTTATTCAAGAATATTGAAAAAAAGAAAAGAAAAAATATACATGTATACACGTGTCTGAATGAGAATCAGACAAGAAACAATGGTCTCAAACTGTCCGGAAATAGATTTAATTTGGAAGTGGGAAGAAACAACTTTGCCAACCGTGTAGTTAATGAATGGAATAAACTTTCTGCAGAGGCAGTGCAATGTAGTTCAGTTCGAAGCTTTAAGAATCATTTAGATAAACACCTAAGCAAGATGCTGTAATGACTATCATTTATTTTATATTATTTGTTTATTTGTTTTGTTATCATTTGTCTGTTTGTTTATTATTATTTCCTCGATTTTTATTTATCATTAGATGTATGTAAATTTATTATTATTTACTATTTACCTATTTGTTTATTATTTAACTATACCGATGCATTTATTTATGTATTTTATCTATTATTTACATTATTATAGTTTTTATTTATTCATTTATTTATCTATCATCATTATGATTTTTTTCTCGCATCCGACCTAGATATGGACCAAAAGGTCTCCTGTCAGTATGCTCCGCCTTTGTAATCCTTTGTGTGTGGATTTCGTCTTTATCTTATCATACAAAATTTGTCGTATGGGATTGCTTATTCAATAATATTAATAAAAATAAGAAAAAAAGAATAAAAAAAATGGAGCACTGATGAATATTGCAATGGAATTTACGCTAATGATGAACGTAATGGCTGCTTTTTTTTAACTGGCTAAGATTTTTATATATTTTACTTTTCATAAAAAAGACAAATAAATAAATGAATAAAAAATACATATATCATCTAACTCCTTCCGTACCTGACGGTATTTTTTTTATTATTCTAGCAGTCGCCAGGCGATTCTATTCATCTTATCCTGGACCCCAACAGGTAATGAAAAAGTTATCTATTATATATTTTCTTCTTACGAAATTAGAAATTAATACAAAGGAGAAAAATAAAGAATGTAAAAAAATTAGCGAGATTTCAAAATCACTGACCAACTGAGAATAGGAGTAAAAGGAGGAGGAGGAGAAGGAGGAGGAGGAGGAGGAGGAGGAGGAGGAGGAGCTGGAGGAGGAGGAGGAGGAGGAGGAGGAGGAGGAGGAGGGGTATTGATATGAAGATGAAGATGAAGGTGAAGATGAGCATGGCGAGATGTAAGGGGAAGATAAGGTGGATGAGGACGAGGATGAAGACGATGAGGAGGAGGATGCGAAGGATGAAGAAAAAAGGAAACGGATGAGGGCAAGCATGAGGATGAGGATGAAGATGAGGGTGGTAAGGAGGAAGATGAGGAGGAGGAGGAGGAAGAGGGGAGGAGGAAGAGGAGGAGGAGGGGGAGAAGAGGAGGAGGAGGCTGTTAAATAGTGGTCAGAATACAGGTTTGTTAGTGTGTGTGTGTGTGTGTGTGTGTGTGTGTGTGTGTGTGTGTGCGTGTGTGCGTGTGTGCGTGTGTCTGTGTGTGTGTTCCAGCGCAGATGGAGCGGCCAACCTGCCTCCTCTCCTGTTTGTTTTGGAAAGTGTAGTGGCAGGAGGAGGAGGAGGAGGAGGAGGAGGAGGAGGAGGAGGAGGAGGAGGAGGAGGAGGAGGAGGAGGAGGAGGAGGAGGAGGAGGAGGAGGAGGAGTAGGAGGAGGAGGAGGAGGAGAAGGAGGAGTAGGAGGAGGAGTAGAAGGAGGAGGAGGAGGAGAAGGAGGAGTAGGAGGAGTAGAAGGAGGAGGAGGAGGAGGAGGAGGAGGAAGAGGAGAAGGAGGAGTGGGAGGAGGAGGAGGAAGAGAATGAGGAGGAGGAGGAGGAGGCCCATGAACCTCAACGAAGAGAGGAGGACCATTCCTGATGGACTGTTGGGATGGATTAGGATTTCCAAGAAGACGAAGACCTTTTCTTGAAAAAAAAAAAAAAAAAAAACAGAAGTCCAAATGAACTCAGCTACACCAAAGCACACTACAAAAAGACAAATCGCTCCATATTATTGTAGTGTGTTGTAATGGTGCTGGGACTTATTTCGAATCATTACTTATTTTTTAAAGAAAAAGAAAACATTGTAATGTGAAATGACCTCGCATGTTTTTTTTTTTGTTTTTTTTTTGAGGACTTCGTCCTCATGGAAACCCCAATCCATCAGCAACAGTCCATCAGGAGTGGCTCTCCTCTTCCTCGAGGATCATTATCGTTCTCCTCCTCCTCCTCCTTTCCCTTCTCTTTCTTTCTCCTCCTCCTCCTCCTTTTCCTTCTCTTTCCTCCTCCTCCTCCTCTTCCCCCTCTTGTCCCCTTTCCTCCTCTTTTTCCTCTTCATCCATCCCTTCTTCAACATCCGAAGCGGCAAGACGCCTTGCGCTCTCCTCCTCCTCCTCCTCTTACTTTTCCTCCTCCTCCTCCTTATCTTTTTCCTCCTAATATTTTTCCTTCTCCTCCTCCTCTTCTTTCTCCTTCTCCTCCTCCTCTTCTTTCTCCTTCTCCTCCTCCTCCTCTTCTTTCTCCTTCTCCTCCTCCTCTTCTTTCTCCTTCTTCTCCTCCTCCTCCTCCTCATCTTTTTCCTACTCCTCCCCTCCCCTTCCCTCCCCCTGCACCTCCTCCTTCTCCCTCCCCTTCTCTTCCTCCTCCTCCTCCTCCTCCTCTTTCTCCTTCCCCTCCTCTTCTCCTCCTCGTCACCATCTTTTTCCTCCTCATCATCATCTGTTTCTCCTCTTCCTCCTCCTCCTCTTTCTCCTTCCCCTCCTCTTCCTCCTCCTCCCACTGAGTCTCCACAAAGGTGATGAAACGTCCCTTTGTCATACCAAGTACTCTACTCTGCGTCACGCTGCGGCCTTAGTAGTCAACGACGCTAGGTCCCGTACCCCCCCCACCTCTCTCTCTCTCTCTTTCTCCCTCTCCTTCTCTCTCTCCCTCTCTCTTTCTCTCTCTCCCCTCTCTCTCGCTCTGTCTCTACCTCTCTCTCACCCCTCTCCCTGTCTCTCTCTCTCTCTCTCTCTCTCTCTTACTCATTCACCAATTTTCTTTCTTTTGGAAGAAGAAAGACAATAAGAAAAAATAAAGACAGACAGACAGACAGACAGACAGACAGACAGAAAGGCAGAGAGAAAGAGAGACAGACAGACAAGAAGAACAGAGAGAGAGAGAGAGAGAGAGAGACAGAGAGAGAGAGAGAGAGAGAGAGAGAGAGAGAGAGAGAGAGAGAGAGAGAGAGAGAGAGAGAGAGAGAGAGACAGGTTGGTTGATTTTCTTCCGTGGTTGGTTGAGCGCTCTTGACGCTCCTTCTCCTCCTCCTCCTCTTCCTCTCTACTTTGGCACTAAATGGTACCCTGTTCCTTTCGGAAGGGAAGGGAAGTGACTGAAGAGATTACGCCAGGAGGCGACTAACCGAAGCCGGAGCCATCAACTATGATGTTTCTGGACATCTAGGGCAAGTGGTAGTCACTGGTAATTGGGATGATAATCCCCCCTATAAGGGAGGTAGCCAGTCAATAAGCACCCACCACTCCCATCCCCATCACTCCCCACCACTATCTTAGCTCCACGTGGATGACGGGTCATCCCTACCTCCGCCCACCGCTTGGATCAGGAGCAACGCAGCAAGGCACAGCACATCCACAGCATGCTTCCCATGCGTCGACCCTCTCATACACAGCCATTCCCCTCATCCCTACCCCTATCAGTCTTCATCCCCTTGCTCAGGAGCACAGCAAACATTCCCCTCAGCAAGACCGCTTCACTTATGCGTCGACCCTCCACACACAACCATTCTCCACTCATCCCTATCCCCAGCCTTCTTCCTTCCTTGCTCAACAGACATTCCCCTCTTGCTCAAAGACCCTCTCTCTCCATCCATTCATCTCTTCGGTCGTGTCCTCAAGTTCTGCCTAAAAATCGTTCTTCAGTTCATCATAAGATGGATATGCCTTTGGATTATCCTAAAGGATAGAAGCGCTGGTAATTTTGGAGTGACGGTATTATCATTATTGTTTTATTATTATCATTAACAGTTATTATTATCATTATTACTATTATCATTATCATTATTATTATTATTATTATTTAATTATTAATTATTATCATTACTATTATTATTATTATTACTATTATTATTACTATTATTATTTTCATTATCATTATTAATTAATTATCATCATCATCATCTTCTTCATCATTATTATTATTATTATTATTATTATTATTATTATTATTATTATCATTATTATTATTACTATTACCATTATCATTAATTATTATTAATTATTATTATTATTATTATTCTCATTATTATTATTATTATTATTGTTATTATTATTATCATCATTATTATTATTATTATCATTATCATCATTAGTATCATTATCATCATTAGTATCATTATCATCATTAGTATTATTATTGATTATTATTAATTATTATCATTACTATTATCATTATCATTATTACTATTATCATTATTAAGTAATAATAATAATAACAAAATAACAATAATAACAAACAATAATAACAATAACTAATAAC
>NC_134808.1:25836620-25839120 GCF_046742065.1 Oratosquilla oratoria | reverse complement strand
GCAGACCTATTGGTCCATACAAGGCTGTTCTGGTACTTAACTCATCATTAATATTTTTTTTAACTATCTTGAAGAAAATAATTATAGTCGAGGATTTGTAGTTAATTAAATGCCGAGACGTTTTTTTTTAATACCTCTACAGCGGAACAACCAATGACATTGGGTAGTAGACCATTCCATATTACAACAACGCGACTGGAGAAAGAATATTTCGCCACGTCTGTTTGAAATCGTTTTCTTACAATCTTGCTTCCATTATTCCTAGTTGCGTTGGAGGTGTCAATTTTGAAATATTTTTCCACGTCTATGTTTTCAATTCGTTTGACAATTTTGAAAACTTCAATTAGATCATCCCTCATTCTCCGTTTCGTGAGAGTAAACAAATTTAGTTCTCTTAAGCGGTCTACGTACGGTTTGTTCCGCAACCTAGAGATGAGCTTTGCTTCTCTATGCTGCACACTTTCTAAATTCTGTATATCCTTCTTGTAATATGGAGACCACAACTATACACAGTATTCTAGGTTATATCTGACTACGGCATTGAAAAGATTAAGAATATTTTCTTCGGTTCTAAACTAAAAAGTTTTACCTATAAATTCAATTAATTTATTTGCAGTATTAATGACCTTCGAGAACTGTTTTCTTAGTTCGAAATCATTTAAGATCACAGCACCAATGGCTTTCTCTTGTTCTAGACTTGCCAGTTATAAACCATTCATCGTGTAGTTGGCCTGGACATTACTCTTACCAATATGAAGTACTTTACATTTATCTATATTGAAAAACACCTGGGAATTTTCGACCCACTCATATAAAGTGTTCAAATCTTTTATAACTCTTGTTGGATGGCTATCATCTTATTTGCAATTTTGGTATTATCGGCGAATTTTGATAATTTATACTTTATATTTTCATCCAGGTCGTTAATGTTTATCAGACAAAGTACGCGACCTAACACAGAGCCCTGAGGCACCCCACTTGTTACACAATGCCAGTCTGAGCCCTTTTTATTCATAACAACACGTTGCTTATCATCAGCCAAACAGAAATTCATCAGTGACTACGACCTACTATACCCTGGGATTCTAGTTTACTTTGTAACCTCCTATGGGGGGACTTTATTGAAAGGAAGAGGAGGAGGAGGAAGAGGAGGAGAAGGAGGAGAGGGAGGGTACAGGAGGGTTCTAAGGTTCATCCAGGACTTCATCATCATATCATGGTAAGAAACTTATTCCTTATTCTGTTTGGCGCCAGGCGATTTTAATCGCCTCTGTATCAACCCTCTCCCTTGGTGGCGACGGGGCAGATAGATTACCTTAATTACTAACAAAGCCAATGGCTGGTAACGCGCATCCTACTACCTGGCATCCTATTTGAGTAAGCGCGTGGGTTGTAGGCTCGGTTAGGATTATCATCAACCTCGTACTTTGCAGCAAAACCTCATTAGAAAGAAAGTGTCATAGATAATCGTTGGGCGATCATCGTTGGGCCACGAACGATTAACTCGAAGCACAATAGCCCCATTCAAAAAACAAAGAATTGGTGCTATAGACAATCGTTTCACGATCATCGTTGAGCCATAAACGATCATCGTTGGACGATAATTGCACCGAGGAAAACGTACTTTAAACGTCCTTGTAACCCAAAAGAGTTAAGTCGGGTCGGGTGTCAAGTCAGTTAACCAAGTTTGTCCTTTAAAAAGGGACGTTCTGACGCCTGTCACACTCGTACCTTCGGCCGGAGCCGTAATCTCATTCAGTCTTCATTGTCGTCATTCAATGATTACCTCTGGACGGGAGGGAGTGGGTGAGGGCTGGGAGGTGGTAGGGTGTGGGGAGGAGGGATAGGATGGAGGTAATGGAGGATGATGGAGATGGATAAGAGGAGGAGAGGAGGAGGAGGAGGAGTAGGAAGAGGAAGAGGAAGGGAAGGTAGGGAGGAAAGGAGGTGGGGAAGAAGTAAGGTGAGGAGGAAGGGAGGAGGAGGACGTGGGGAGGAACAGGAAGATAGGGAGGAGGGGAGGAACGGAGAAGGTAGGGGGAAATAAGGAGGAGGAGGAGGAAAAGGAGAGAGAAGGGGAAGGAAGAAGAGGGAGAATGCGTAAAGGTAGAGGAGGTGGAGGATGGGAAAGAGTGGAAGAAGGAGGAGGAAAAGGGAGAGGGGAGGAAAGAGAATGGGAGAAGGGGAGGAGTTGGAGGGAGAGAAGAAGAAGAAGAAGAAGAAGAAGAAGAAGAAGAAGAAGAAGAAGAAGAAGAAGAAGAAAGAAGAAGAAGAAGAAGAAGAAGAAGAGGAAGAAGAAGAAGAAGAAGAAGAAGGAGAGAGAAAGAAGAAGAAGAAGAAAAAGAAGAAGAAGAAGAAGAAGAAGAAGAAGAAGAAGAAGAAGAAGAAGAGTAGGAGGAAGAGGAAGAAGAAGAGGAAGAAGGAGAGGAGGAAGAGGAAGAAGAAGAGAAGAAGAAGATAAAGAAGAAGAAGAAAAAGAAGAAGAAGAAGAAGAAGAAGA
>NC_134808.1:25819120-25829120 GCF_046742065.1 Oratosquilla oratoria | reverse complement strand
CACACACGCAAACACACACGTATACATATATAAATATATATATAATATATATATGTACATATATATATATATGTATGTATATATATATATATATATATATATACATACATACATACATACATGCATACATACATACATAATACATATAGATTCTTTATCTCTTGTCGGTTATTCACGAAAGGTTGGGGTGGGGGAGGCGGGTGGTGGGGGTGAAGAGTGGGGGAATGGGAGAGTGGGGGGGGAATGGGAGAATGGGAGAGTGGGGTGGGAAACGAAATGGTTAAATACCTTATCCTGTAATCAGATACTACGGCAATACGATGTGGACAGCATACGTCACAAATAGACCCCCCCCTCATCTTCTCACCCCTCCCCCTTCACCTCCCCTCCACTCTCCTCCCCTCCCTTCTTCTCACCTCTCTTCCTTTCCCACCCTTCCCCTCCTCACCCTTCCCTTTCCTTTCCTACTCTCCCCTCCCTTCAACCCCTTTCCTCTTCGCTCCTCTCCCCTTCCTTCCTCTTCCCTGACCTCTTCTGACCTCCTCTTATTTCCCTTCCTCGCTCCCCTCCCCTCCCCTCCCCTCCCCTCCCCTCCCCTACCGTTTAACCTTTTTACTGTCAAACTTGTACATAAAAAAGTAAACAAAATTTGATGCCAAATGCAATATATAAATTTTTTTCAACAACTGGGGACTTGGCTATAAAATCCATTAAACTGAAGAGTCACATGGAAATACACATTCCAAAAATGTATGTATGTATGTATAATGTATAATATATATGTATATATATATGTATGTATATATATATATATGTATATATATATATATATATATATATATATATATATATACATATGATTATATGGTAAACCTATTGTATCCAAATATGAAGACGACAGACCTTATGTACCGGTTGACACATAAGAACATAAGAATGAAGGAAACTGCAAGAGACCATAAGGCCTACACAAGGCAGTTCCATGTCCATGACCACATGTCATCCCCATCCATATAAGAGCATAATAGTGAATGAGTCTGGTTGGCGCCAAACTATTTTATTCATCTTGGTAGCGACGAAAAACGAGCCTTCGGAAACGTCAGCAAAAAAAAAAAAAAAAAAAAAAAAAAAAGTGGAGGGGATATTGAAATCAGACTCAAAAATGGCGTCACCAGAGCCCGTGCAATACACATATAAATAAATGAAAAAAAAAAAAGATAAAAGTTTCTAATCGTCAACAAGCGCTGCATTCATTCAGGAGCGGGGAAGGGGGGAAGGGGGAGGGGAAATGGGATTGGTCACTCATTACAAAAGACGAAAAATGTACACAGACAACCCCCACACCCACACCCCACACACCCACACAAACACACACACACACACACACACACACACACACACACACACACACACACACACACACACACACACACACACACACACACACACACACGCGCGCACGCACACACACATACACACACACATGTATATATATACATATATATATATATATATATATATACACATATATACACATACATATACCAAGGCTTTTTTCCCCTTACAAAGGAGGTAGCCAAAAAGAAAAAGGCATAAAACCATTCCCACCCATTCCATCCCTAAATACACACACACACACATACATATATAATTCAACGTCATTTACTCCCGTTCAAATAAGATAAAAAAAAGGTTAGACTAGAAAAAGGAAAAAAAGAAAAAGAAAAAAAGAGAAAAAAAAGTGGGGTGGGGTGGACAGACCCTCATTGCTGTCGGCTCATTTCATCATTGACAAAGGGCTCGCGGGGAAAAAGGCACAATGTTTCTGCCAGTCCTTTTTAGTTGATCCTTTGTTTGGTCCTTTGTTTGTTTCTTTGTTTCTTTGTTTGCTTTTGCTTTTCTTTTTGTTTGTAACCGATTGTTTTCTGGATCAAAATGTTCTTGTGACCCAAGAATCACTTTATTCTGGCTACATATGAGCATAGGAATGAAAGAGACTGCAAGAAACCATAAGGCCTACACTAGGCAGTTCCATGTCCATGACCACCTGCCATTCCCATCCATAAAGCCACGAAAGGAGACAAGCAAAGAGACAGAGAGATTAGACAGACAGACAGACAGACAGACAGGTCATAGAGACTCATACAGGCAGACAGAAGTCAGACACACACAGACAGATAAGACAGACAGACAGACAGATAGACACAAACAGACAAGAAGGCAAACACATACACGTGTACACACACACATACACACACACACACACACACACACACACACACACACACACGATCGTGGAGCAGTGGTAGAGTTCCCGACTGCCACTACGGCGGTCCGGGTTCGAATCTCGCCCAGGGCTGAAATAATATCAGTATTGCTGCGCTGCGGGTCGCTACTCTAACTCTCGCGGGCGGGGAGTTGAATGTGTGTGCGTGTAAGGTCACAGCATTGCCCATAGACCGGTCATATATGAGCTCTGAGCTCTTTTCTGGAGGGAAATTGCTGTCGATCACGAGTCCAACACATGATCCAAGACTATGGTGAATCACGCACATGCACACACACACACACACACACACACACACACACACACACACACACACACACACACACACACACACACGCACAAAGACAGAATACTGTTTGCATACATTAGTCTTATTGAATCAGACATGTCGTCAGGATGAAGCGAAACCTGAACAATTGCAATATCATAATATTACTGCATGATTAGAGAGATAGAGAGAGAGAGAGAAAGAGAGAGAGAGAGAGAGAGAGAGAGAGAGAGAGAGAGAGAGAGAGAGAGAGAGAGAGAGAGAGCAATAATATCACCAAAGGATTTCTGAAAAAAATAGAAAAAAGAAAATATAAAGAATATAGGAAAGCAAAACGAAAAAGATATTAAAAAAACGAAAAAAGAGAAGAAAGAAAGAAAGAGAAAATAGACAGGGAGAGTAAGGCTTGTCAAAGAATGCCTGAAAAAGAAATTTAAGAGTAAAAAGAAAAGAAAGAAAAAGAAAAATTTAGAAAAGGAGAAAAGAAAAAGAGAAATACAGATACGTTACAGAATTGAGAAAATCAAAGCAAGCAAAGCCAGAGCCGCCAAACGATTCTATTTACATGAGAGAGAGAGAGAGAGAGAGAGAGAGAGAGAGAGAGAGAGAGAGAGAGAGAGAGAGAGAGAGAGAGACATAAAGAGAAAGAGAAAGAAAGAGATATAAAGAGAAAGAGAGAAAGAGAGAAATAGGTAGGTAGATAAAGAGATTATTTATAGTTGTTATGGATTGTAGTTAACCAGCGCCTCTATCCTTTTGAACAATCTCGTGAGAGAGAGAGAGAGAGAGAGAGAGAGAGAGAGAGAGAGAGAGAGAGAGAGAGAATATGTGTGTGTAAAAGAGAAAGGGAGATTACTTGTTATGTACTGTAATTCATTTGTCCATTTTATTTCATCTTATTTTTGAGTGGAGACAAGTTTCTAGCACTAAAATAATTCTGCGTGCCTCTGGTCCGTAGGCTGTTTCTAAAACTCCTAGAGTATTGACAACGCTTTCATGTGTATGTGTGCGTGTGTAGTGTGCGTGTACGTGTGTGTGTGTACGTGTGTGATGTGTGTACGTTTGTAATGTGTACACAGGAACAGTTCATCTCACTATGTTTCGTCCGTTTCATTCGCATGACTACAACTGCCGTTAACCGATTTTTATTAAGTTGCATCACTTAAGTCTCGCTACTACTTACTCTCATCATCATAATTACCCTCCTCCCGACTCCAATCATCATTATCTTGCTCATCACCCTCATCCTCATCATCATTATCATCATCGCTCGTGCCTCCAATCTCAAGAAAAGATTGGGGCAGACCCAATCAACACGTCAGTTTGGGCTCTCTCGACCAATCAAAAGGATTAAGAAAATCAACGACCAATCAAGGAGATGATGAGGCTGATTATAAGAGCATTGGCGAGGTATCAGGTGTTCAGATGTTTGTCGACACAAAGGCGTCGCCATTTGATTTTAATCACGTGGAACTTGAGAAATATTCTTTTTAAATAATCACCATGATTTGAGAAACTAAAAATAAATGAATGAATAAATAAACAAATAAATATAAATTAAATCTATTCTCCTATAACGGGGGTGGGGGGACTCAAAATCATCAAAAAAATTAAATATTTGACGAATTAAAAAAAATCATATTAATTTGCAAAATCGGTAAATACTATTCTATATACAAAAGTATGTCATAAAGTAAACATTATAAATGGTGTATAGAAAATATAAAAAAGAATACATAGAAACATTTTCCATACAAAAGTACTTTAAACAATCAAATAAGTACCATGAATATTGTATAGAAAATATACGATAACCCATCAGTGATGGAAACTAATCCATAGCGTTGTTGTTGTTGTTATTATTGTTGTTGCTGTTGTTGTTGTTGTTGATGTTATGGAGTCTATTTAACCAGTGCTTTTATCCTTGTGGACAATCTTACGCCGCTGTCGTGTGTTATCTCATATTTCATAACATTGTTATAAGACTTTTGAACAAGGCTGTACACTCTTAGCCTAAGGCAAACCAGTGCAGGCTGGAGCAGGCAAGGGCAGGCCAGAGCAGGCCAAAACAGACCAGAGCAGGCAAGAGCAGACAAGGGCAGGCCAGAGCAGGCCAGAGCAGGCCAGAGCAGACCAGGGCAGGCTAGAGTAGCCCAGAGCGGCTAAATTAGACAAGAGTAGGCCGGAATAGGACAGAGCAGGCCATAGTAGACCTGAGCAGGCCAGAGCAGGCCAGGGCAGGCCTGAGTAGGCCATAGAGGGCCAGGGCATACCAGAGCAGACTAAAACAGGCCAGAGCAGGCTATAACAGGCTACAACAGGCCAAAGTAGGCTAATATATATATATATATATATATATATATATATATACATATATATACATATATATATATACATATATATACATATATATATATACATATATATATATACATATATATATATATATATATATACTTTACTATCTTTTATCTGCTTTCCTTGGCCACGTAGATAGAGGCGCTGAACATTGGCGACGAAATACTATACATCTAATACATGAAGGCTTTCGCTAGTTAGACAATACAAGAGGAGAATTGAATCGCCTTGTATAAAGGATTTAATCGTCTATAAGGGATCCAATCCTCTTTATAGATGTTTTTCTCTCTCTAATGCCAGTCAATTCCATTCAGCTTAGTTAAATCCCTTTTCGTGGGTTAAACAGTGAGAATAAACTTGGTTAAACCTCTAAAGCATTTAATCCTCTTTGAGAATTTTGATCTGCTTAATGCTGTTCGATTCTGTTCAGCCTGCAGACACTCCTTTCCCCCTACCCCCCCTCCTCCTCCTCCTCCTCCTCCTCTTCCCACTCTTCCTCCCCATCCTCCTCCCCTCCCCTCCACCCTCCCTTCCTCCTCCCCCTCCTCCTGCTCCTCTTCCTCCTCCCCCTCCACCCTCCCTTTCTTCCCCCTCCACCCTTCCCCTCCCCTCCCCTTACCCACCTCCCACCCTCCCCTGCCCTCTTCCCTCCCTTCTTCCCCCTCATCCTTCACCCTCCCTTTCCACCCCCCAATCTTCTCTCCGTCCCTCTCTCCCCTTTCCTCCTTTCCCTCTCCCTTCTCCCCCCTCTTCCTCCCTCCCTTCCTCCCTCTCTCCCTCCTCATATTCTTCTCGTCTCTCTCCTCCTCTTCCTCCTCCTGATCCTTCCCTCTCAGGGTCACGGAAGAACTCGAGGATATGTAAAGGGGGGGAGAGGGGGAGAGGGGGAGTGGAGGAGAGAAGAGGGAGGGGGAGGAGGGGAGGGAAAAGGGAGAGGGGGAAAGGGGAAGAGAGGGAGAAGGAGGAGAGGGGAACGAAGGGAGAGGGGCAGAAGGGAAGGGGAAAGGGAGGGGAAGTGATGGATGGGGATGGGGAGTTGAGGGGAGAGGGAAAGGGAGGAAAAAGGGAGAAGGGAAGAGACGGTGAAGGGGGGAAGGGGAGAGGGGAGGGAGTGGGAGGGGTAGGAGGAGGGGGAGAGGGGGCGGGGAGGGGGAGAGAAGGTGGGGAGAGGGAGGGGGAGAGTGAAAGGGAAGGGAAGGTGAAAAGGCTGGAGTTTAGTGGAGGGGAGAGGGGAGGGAAGGAAAGGGAAAAGGGGAAGAAGAAAGGAGAGGAGAAGAGGGGAGAAAGGAAGGGAGAGGGAAGAGAAGTGAAGGGGGAGGGGAGTAAGTGGTGGGCAAAAGGGAGAGTGGAGGGGAGAGGAGAGGGGAGCGAAGGAGTGGGAGGGGAAGGGAAGGGAAGGGAGGGGTAGGGAAGGGGAGGGAGTAGGAACAGAGGTGAGGGGGGAGGGGGGAAGAGGAGAGGTAAGGTGAGGGAAGGAGAGACGAGGGGAGGGGGAAGGGAGGGGGAGGGGAGAGGTGGAGGGGAGGGGGAGGGAGAGGGAGTGGGGGAGGCCAAGAACGATTGAAATCCCCTGGAAAATGGGCTTCCGTGTTCTTCCTGTTCTTTGTTCTTTTTCTTTTGTTCTTCTTGTTCTTCGTCATCTTTTTGTGCTACTTTTAACTGTTATACTTCATTCTTCTTCTTCATCTTCGTTTACTTCTTCTTCTTGTTTCTGTTCTTCTTCTTGTTCTTCTTGTTCTTGTTGCTGTTCTTCTTCTTGTTCCTTTTTTTGTTCTTCTTGTTTTTATTGCTATTCTTCATCTTGTTCTTCTTCCTGTTTTTATTGTTCTTCTTGGTGTTCTTCCAGTTTTTCTTGTTCTTGTTCTTCTCGCTGTCATTTTTTCTGTTCTTCTTGTTCTTGTGCTTCTTTTTTCTCGTTCTTTTCCCTCCTCCCCTCTGTTCTTGCTGTTCTTGGTCGTGAGACGAGGGGGGGGGGTAAGGAGGAAGGGTGAGGGTGAGGGTGAGGGAGAGGGCGAAGGGGGAAAATGGGAGAAGGTGGGAGAGGGGGGAGGGAGAGGTGGGAGGTGGACAAGAGGTCGAAGAGGTCGAATGTCTTTATTCTTTGTCTTCAGGAGGAGGAGGAGGAAGAGGCTTAGGAGGAGAAGGAAGAGGAGTAAGAGGACGAGCAGGGGTAGAAGGTGGAGGAAAAGGAAGTGAAGGAAGAGGAGGAGATGGAGGAAGAGGAGAGGAAAGAGATGAGAATTAGGAGGATGGGGATGAAGATAATGAGGCGGTGGTGGAAGAGGAGATGGAGGCAGAAGAAGAGATGGAGGTAGAGGAGGAGGAAGTGGAGGAGAAGGCAGAGGAGAAAGATGGTGGTGGTGATGATGATGATGATGATGATGATGATGATGATGATGATGATGATGATGATGATGATGATGATGATGATGATGATGATGATGATGATGATGATGATGATGATGATGATGATGATGATGATGATGATGATGATGATGATGATGATGATGATGATGATGATGATGATGATGATGATGATGATGATGATGATGATGATGATGATGACGACGACGACGACGACGATGATGATGATGATGATGATGATGATGATGATGATGATGATGACGACGACGACGACGACGACGATGATGATGATGATGATGATGATGATGATGATGATGATGATGATGATTTAGACCAGTGGAGCAGGAGATTGGTATTATTAGTTCTTCTGGCTGAAGAAGACGAAAGAATCTTGATAGAAAGAAACAATGTTCACGGTGGCACGGGGGGGTGGGGTGGGAGGAGATGAAGAGAGGGAGGGAGGATGAAAAGGAGGGGGATATGGATGGATGGATGGATGGATGGATGGAGAGAGGGAGGGAGGGGATGAAGGAGGGAGGAAGGGAAAGAACGAAGGAGGGAGAGAGAGAGGGAGGGAGTAAGAATGGTGGAGATAGATGAAGGGAATGAGGGAGGGTAGGAGTCCAAGATGGAAGGAGGGAGGGAGAGGGAGGTGAAGGGAAAGAGAGATGGAGGGGAGGGAGGAAGGGGGAGATGGATGGAGGGAGGAAGGGTGAGAGGAGGGGAGGGAAGAGGGGAGGGAAAGAATGCGGGAGGAGGGAGGGAGGAAGGAAAGGAGGTAGGAGGGGAGGGAGGGAGGGACAAGGGGAGGGAGGGAGGGAGGGACAAGGGGAGGGAGGGAGGTAAGTAGGAAGGGAGGGAGGGAGGGAGGGGGAGAAGTAGGAGGGAAGGGGAGGGGAGGGAGAGAGGTAGGGATGGAGGGAGGGAGGGAGAAGAGGAGGGAGGAATGGATCGAAGTAGGAAGGGAGGGAGGGAGGGAGGGAGGAGGAGAGGGTGGGCGGTTAAATTACAGGTGGAATCAAGGTTCCAGGCCAGGCGTCCGCCTAGATGGTCCCCTGGCTGACACAGATGGTAGACAGGGGCCACCCAGTTGGCTCAAGAGCCCACCCAGATGGAGAAACAGAGGGCATGGAACCATCTTGGTGGAGGAACAGTTCTTGTAGATGGTTGTGTGCCATCTGGAAGTGAGGGGGGTCATACAGGTGGTGACAGGTGGTGGGAGGTGGTGACAGATGATGAGACGCGAGAACAGGTGGTTGACAGATGGTGACACGTGGTGACAGATGGTGAAAGGTGGTGGGAGTAGGTTAGAGGTGGTGACAGGTGGTGGGAGGTGGTGACAGTTGGTGTGACGCGATAAAAAGTGGTTGGCGGGCGAGGACAGGTGGTGACAGGTGGTGAAAGGTGGTCGGGGTAGGTTAAAGATGGTGAAAGGGGGTGAGAGACGATAACAGGTGGCTAACAGGTAATAACAGGTGGCGACAGGTGGTGAGAGGTTGTGTCATGTTTGTGTATGCTATTCAAGTAGATTCTGTTTACACAAAGGTGGTGACAGATGGTGAAAGTTGGTGAGAGGTGGTGGGCTTCAACACGTTGGCGTACTTGAAACACTTTATTCTGTCTTAGGACTTTAGATTTTATTCAACTGAACGATACAACTCCGACCTATAAAAGAAAAAGAAAAAAAAAGAAAAAAGAAAAAAGAAAATGGAAATAAAATTAAGATAAAAAAATGAAAATAAAACAAACTAATTTGAAATAGAAATATATTAATTTTAATAATCCTATCAAATCTATTTATTAATTATATTAATTTTTTGTATTTTTGGATTATATCTATCCATTTTATTCTTATTCATATTTAGTTTACCTTATCTAAAAATAGAAATTAAAATAAAATGAAATAAGATGAAATAAAAAAGAATGATATAAACAGATATTGTTAATGACCTTATTTAATTCTATTTCTTCCATTTATTTTTTATTTTTTATTTATAAATTCTATTCTCATTTAGAGTTAGTTTATCTTGTCTTTTCTAAAAAAAAAAAAATAGAATAAAATGAAATAAAATGAAATAATATAGAATAAAACAAAATCATTGCTGATAATTTATTTTTCATTTTCCTATTTCATATATCTATTTTATTCATATTTAAAGTTAGTTTATACTATAACAAATAAAATAAGATAAAGTCATATTACATAAAATAGAAATATATAGAATAAAGTGAAATTGTTAAAAATTCTATTAAATTCTATTCATTCATTCTATTTTTTTGTATATTTCTACTTTATTTATCTAATCTATTCTTCTAAAATACAGAATAAAGTAAATTTTTGTTAACAATTTTATTGAATTCTACTTATTCATTCTAAATTTTGTATTTTCTATTTTATCTATCTACTTTATTCCTATTCATATTTAGTTGATATTATCCGACTTATTCATGTATTTATTCAGTATTATTTTATTTGTGTTATTTTAATACATCTTACCTACTTATGGACCTATTTCATCTCAATTAATTTCATTTTTTGTATATTATAGTAAATACATTTAGGTAAATACACACACATACTCAAGACGCGCACGCACACACACACACACACACACACACACACACACACACACACACACACACATACACACACACGCGCGCACCCCAGATACGTTCTAATACGATTAAGAGCTCAACTAAACGCTTGGATTTCGGTATTTCTT
>NC_134808.1:25806620-25811620 GCF_046742065.1 Oratosquilla oratoria | reverse complement strand
AATATTATCTGGTAAAAACGAAAGTATATGAAACTTAATGACAATATTATCTGGTAAATTCCATTAAGGACCATTTAATGCATTGAAATCTCTGATGACGCACTCCCGACTATAATAACAATAACAGAACAAATCCACTCACAGACACAATAGGATTACTGGTGACGTCTTAACCCACAAAGGGGTTTAGCTTAATCCCCAAATCCACATCATGAGTTTTTTTTTGGGGTGACCAAATGGATTATTTTTTTTTTATTTTTTATTTTTTTATTTTTTTTTTGTAACTGAAATGTCACCAGGAAAGGACTAAGGATAGTTTTCTTCACAAACACGTTTTTCTCTCATACACATGTATACATGGAAAATATACACATATACATGCATACACATTTATTTAAATACATACATATATATATATATATATATATATATATATATATATATATATATATATATATATATATATATATATATATATATATATATATATATATATATATATATATATATATACATTTTAACAACCACAATGCACTTTAATTCTAAGCCATCAAAAGCCAGCATGCTGAAATTGAAATGTGGTACTGTCCAGGACTCGAACCCGGCATCCTCATGACAAGTGCGACAGTGACTGTGGTTGTTAAAAGGATTACAAAGGATTACAAAGGCGGAGCATGCCGACAGGAGACCTTTTGGTCCATATCTAGGTCGGATGCGAAAAAAAAATCATAATAATAAAATAATAAATAAAAACTATAATAATGTAAATAACAAATAAAATACATAAATAAATGCATAGGTATAGTTAAATAATAAACAAACAGGTAAATAGTAAATAATGATAAATTGACATATAACTAATAATAAATTAAAATCAGACAGACAAATGATAACAAAACAAAAACAAATAATATAAAATAAATTATAATCATTACAGCATCTTGCTTAGGTGTTTATCTAAATGATTCTTAAAGCTTCGAACTGAACTACATTGCACTACCTGTGCAGGAAGTTTATTCCATTCATTAACTACACGGTTGGCAAAGTTGTTTCTACCTACTTCCAAATTGAATCTATTTCCGGACAGTTTGAGACCATTGTTTCTTGTCTGATTCTCATTCAATGTAAAAATTTTGTCACTTTTGATGTCAATTCCCTTTGAAATCTTAAAGATCTGTATCAAGTTACATCTGAATCTACGCTTTTTTAGGGAAAACAGATTCATATGTTTTAGTCAATTTTCGTATGATTTATTACTGATGTTTGAAATCAGTTTTATGGCTTGTCATTGTACTGTTTTCCAGTCTGTCAATGCCCTTAATGAGATTCGGTAACCATACGGATACAGCATATTCCAAACGTGGATGAACTCATGATTTATATAGCTTGGGACCCATTCAGTGTTGTACATATATATATATATGTATATGTATATGTATATATATTATTTATATATATGTATATATATACATATATATAAATATATACGTATATATATACATATACATATATATATGTATATATATACATATATATATATATATATATATATATATATGTATATATATATATATTTATATAATCTATTAAAGGTATACGCCAGGAAGCACGTTGCTTCACTCACACACCGTCGCCAGACTCCTTGGTCTCTCCGAGTGAGCAAGCTCCCATGGAGACACCCTTCCTTCCTACTCCAAACAACTCTTGGCAGGTTCGATCCACTTGCCCTAGCAATGAAATCTGTGGGCGTCCCCTTCGTCTCCTCCATCGAGGGTTGTGGAGATGATCACGTAAGCGGGGTCAACGTCAGGGAATCGTGCCACATGCCTATATAGCCGGAGTTGATGTCCACGAATTATGCTGAAGGTAATTGGCATAGAGTGAGTCTCACAGCATAGTCCCTGGTTTGATACAAAGTCATTCCAGCGATATCCCATGAGTCTCCGAAAGCACTTCGTACCAAAGATATCAGGACGCTTCTTCTTGAAGTCAACATTCAATGTCCACATCTCACAGCAGTACAGCAAGACAGGGAGCACAAGTGACTTCAAGATTCGAATCTTAGTCCTCCTGGGTAAGTGACAACAACGCCTTATACTCTGGTTAAAAGAGTCCGTAACACAATGGGTCAATGCCAATCCTTCGAAGAACTTCTTGATATGACCCTCCACTCTTATACACTACACTACCAAAGTATATGAAGCTTTCGAAGACCTCAATGTCCTGGCCACATGCATAGACAGACTGAACTATGTCATCCAGTAAGCCTCCAAACTCCTGGATCTTGGTCTTGTTCCAGGAGACCTGAAGACCAAGCGGTCTCGCCTCCCTGTGCAGTGACTCGAGGGCTGCAGCCAGGACCTCCAAAGACTCCGCAAGAAGGACAGCATCGTCAGCAAACATAAGGTCAGTGAATTTGGTGTTGCCAATAGATGATCCGCAACAACATTCATTGACAAATCTGCCTAATACCCAATGAATGCAGGTGTTGGAAAGTGCTTCACTCCTGAATATATACATGTATATATATATATATATATATATATATATATATATATATATATATATATATATATATATATATATATATATACATTGTGTGTATATGTTTATACATATATAACATACCCTGGTGACAAAAAAAAGAAAAAAAAAAACAGACAAACAAACACCACCATTTACGAGTCAATCAAAACTCGTTTTAACTGAGACAAGTTGTAATGGGAGGCGGAGAGAGAGGGAGTGGGGGTGTGGTGGTGGGGGGTTGGAGACCTAGTGTCTGACCTCTCCATCACCGACACAGGAGGTCATAGGCGACAGACGTGTCCGAATCAAGGTGTCAGATGTCAGGTCACGTGGAGTCCTTAAGTCTTTAAATCCTTTGACCTTTGACCTAATCCGGCCTTCATCACGAGATACCTTTGTCCTCTGCCGAGAACCCGCTTCGCTTGTCTACGCTTGTCTTGGCGCCGTGCCTGTCAACACCTTTGCTACGGGAAAGCAAATAAGCGTTCAACCTTCCCCCCACCCCTTCCACCCCTACTCACCCTCTTTGTCCGCTTGTCAGCTCGCTGAGATTTCGTCTCAAGAGGCGTTCAACCCGCCTTTCGTCACGTATCCGACACTTATGTCTTGCTGTTTTTCAAACCTCACTAAGAAGACCACTTCAGCACTGAGCTAAATCGCTAAGCATCCACTAACTACCGCTTGTTTACGGTCTCTAGACCCACTTGAGGTGGTCCTCTTTGGTCTGTCCAGGGTCCGTGGACCACATGTTGAGGACAATTGGTCCAAACCTTTCGCCGCGGGATTTTATTCTCAGCGGTGCCAGATTATTTTAATTTATTTTTATTATTTTCATTTAAGAGTAATAGATAGGTGGGGATGGAATAGTAATAAGTAGTAATGGATAGGGGGTGGATGTAATAGGTGGAAGTGGAATTATCCCTTTTGATTTTGGCTACCTCCTTTGTATGGGTGAAAACCTTGGTATATGTATTTTCATCTATTCAGATTTTTATTCAGATTTATATACATGCATATATATATATATATATATATATATATATATATATATATATATATATATATATATATATATACATGTATATATACATGTTGCGACATTCTGACAGGTTGATGTAAGCGGAGTGGGAAACACAGGAGTCTTAGTCTTGAGTTTATTCCTGACTAGTTTCGCAGGTATGCTTTTTCAAAGGAATATGTGTACAAACGGGCTGTGGGCATTATATACATGGGGTGGACCTCACCACCTCTCCGAGTTACCATAGTTGGTGGCGAATGTGAACATCACATTGTGGCTCACGTAACAATGAAGACATTTTTTTGATAACACTAATACCAAAGAAATTATTAAGAAATTTTCTATTAATAATTTCTTTGGTATTAGTGTTATCATATTTAATTGTAAAAATGTCTTCATTGTTACGTGAGCCACAATGTGATGTTCACATTCGCCACCAACTATGGTAACTCAGAGAGGTGGTGAGGTCCACCCAATGTATATAATGGCCACAGCCCGTTTGTACACATATTCCTTTGAAAAAGCATACCTGCGAAACTAGTCAGGAATAAACTCAAGACTAAGACTCCTGTGTTTCCTATTCCGCTTACATATATATATATGTATATACATATATGTGTGTGTGTGTATACATGCATGCATACATATATGGATATATAATACAGGTGAATAGGACTTAATTAATTCATTTACTTATTATCCGTTTTATTTTTCTTATTCTATTCTATTTGTATTTATTCTATCAATTCATCTGTTCATCTATATATTTATTCATTTACCTATTCACCTTATTTTTCGTGTTTTATTTTATTTAATTTTGTTCTATTTTATTGTAGTAATTCTATTTGATATTTTTTTGCGTCTGACCTCGTGAATCACACACACACACACGCACACACACGCACACACACACACACACACACACACACACACACACACACACACACACACACACACACACACACACACACACACACACACACACACACATCGTTAACCCTTTGTATCATAACTAACTCGATTAAGATCTCGTTTAGTCCCGTAATCGCCTTCTGTGCTCTAATTAGTCCTTTGGCCTCTGTATTCGACTCTGAGGCTTACTCACGGCTGTCGCCAGGTGATTTTATTCAGATGTAACACCCATCGCCCCTCCCATCGCCCACCCTTCCCATCGCCCTCCCCATCCCCGCTGTCGCCCCATCAACCCCATCACTTTCCCCATCGCCCCCTCTTCCCCATCGCCCCACTTCCTCATCGCCCCTCCCATCACCCCTTCATTGCCCTGCCTATAGCCATTCCCATCGCCCCCATCGTCCTTCCGTCGCCCTTCCATCGCCCAATCCCCCCCCCCCTATCCTCCCCGATCCTCCCCATCGGCCCTCCATCGTACACCCCCACATCGACCCATAGTATGTCGTTTGTATGTGAACGGACTGGTTTGTCTCTTCCTGGGGAG
>NC_134808.1:25799120-25801620 GCF_046742065.1 Oratosquilla oratoria | reverse complement strand
TCGGCCATGGAGAGGATCGAAAAAATGCTGGCGAATTGGATTCAACACCAGAACAAGAACAGCATTCCTGTTAGTTTGGCCATCATTCAGGAAAAAGCTAAAAGCCTCATTAACGACATCGAAGGAAATGACGGGCCAAATACATCCTTCCAAGCAAGTTCTGGTTGGTTTGCAAAATTTAAGCTAAGACACGGGTTTCATAACATCAAAATGACCGGAGAAGCAGCATCAGCAGACACAGAATCGGCCAGGAAATTCCCAGAGATGCTTAAGAAGACCCTGGAAGAAGGACAATACTCATCCAAGCAAGTGTTCAATGTAGACGAGACCGGCCTTTACTGGAAGAAGATGCCAGCGAGGACGTACATCGCACAGGAGGAGAAGACGGCGCCTGGTTTTAAGGCGTCCAAGGACCGCCTGACGCTGCTGCTGGGGGCCAACGCTGAGGGGGACTGCAGGCTGAAGCCTGTCCTCATCTATCACTCTCAGAACCCCAGAGCCCTTAAGGTAAGATTGGTTTATTTAATATTTATTTATTTATTCTACAGTTCTTATGTTGTTATTGTTATTGATTGTGTTAAATAATAAAATATTTAATACCGTTAATTAATCAGGGTTTGTGAAGTGTACACAAGTGACATTAAAAATACTTAGGTTTGTGATGCAAGCGACTGGCTTATACGTTTTCTTTGTTAAGAAAAAGGAGCGTGGCCACACCTTAATTCTCGGATAATTTGTGTGTTTCAGGGATATGACCGGGCTTTCCTGCCAGTCCATTGGTACGCCAACAAGAAGGGCTGGATGACTGGGAAAATATTCAGTGACTACTACAAGAACAAGTTGCACAGCGAGCTGAAAGCCTACTGCAACAAGGAAGGCATCCCCTTCAAGATCTTGTTGCTGGTAGACAATGCTCCCAGTCATCCAGCCAGTCTTGAAAATCTCAGCAACAACATCAAGCTGGCCTTTCTGCCTCCCAACACGACTTCTCTGCTGCAGCCCTGTGACCAGGGGCTGATTCAAACCTTCAAGTCCTACTACCTGAGGTCTACGATGGCTGCTGCAGTAAAGAAAACGAACGAGATGAACAAGACGCTGCGAGATTTCTGGAAGAATTTTACAATAAAAGATGCTGTAACCTTTATCAAGCAGTCCTGGGATGAAGTGCCAACGAAATGTCTGAATGGTGTTTGGAAAAAAACTGTGTCCTCAGTTTGTTCATTCCTTCGAAGACTTCAATGTGGACGACATCGTTTCGAAGGCAAACAAGGACACAATCAGCTATGCCCAGGATTTAGGCCTTGATGAAGTGGAGGAAGAGGACATTGATCAACTGCTTCAGTCACACAGACAAGAATTGAGCAATGAAGACCTGCTGGACATCGAAGAAGAGAACAAGAGGGAAAGAGAAGAAGCAGAAGCGACGGCAGCGGCAAACAAGGCTGAGGGAGGACGGACGCTCACTGCCACTGTTATCAGTGAAGCATTAGGAAAAATAAAAGAAGGTTTTGCCATGCTGGAAGAACACGACCCCAATGTTGAACGAAGCACCACAATCACAAGAAAGTGTATGGACACACTTTTCTGCTACACTCAAATGCAGACTGAATTTCAAAAGAAAAACCGCCAGACCACCATGCTGGAGTTTTTCAAATAAACCGCCTGTGCAACCAGTGACAGAAGAGGAAGAGGAAGTGGATGACCCTGAAGCTATAGGAGAGGAAGTGGAAGTGGAAGTGGATGTGCCAGAGGAGGTGGACAGCACAGACGAAGATGGCGAGTGACTGTGAGGGACTGTGAGAAGTGAGGGAGCATCGTGTTGAGTGTTAATGGGTGCTTTATTTACACTTTATTTACACATTAGTGTTACTTATAGGTTTAGAACTATACATTTTTAGAACATGTTCACTTTATTAGTCAAATAAATGTGTTTTTCGTTCAAAAAATGGAAGTTTTTTGGGCCAAAACCCGCATCCCCCCTATTATCCATTGTTTCTTATGGGGAAAATATGTTTTTTTTGTGCGATTTCAGTTTGTGCGAAGCCTGTAGGAACCCATATCTCGCACAAAACGAGAACTACCTGTATATATAATATGTATATATATATTTTTTGTATATACATATATATATATATATATATATATGTGTATATATATATACACACATATATATATATATATATATTATATATATATACACATATGTTATATATAATTATTTTTCTGTTGGTTTATTATTTGTCATTATCTACTTAGTTATTCATTCTATTCCTTTATATACTTATCTCTCTTTCTTTCTTTAATTATCTATTATTATTTCTTTGCCGCATCCGACCTAGTCATGGATCAAAAGGTCTCCTGTCGGCATCGTCTTCCTTTGTAATCCTTTGTGTGTGAGTGTGCGGAGCCTGAATTAGTCCCCTTCGGAGTAGGTGCCGGGTCGGCCGCCTTGGCAATGAGGCATTGGAGGGGGAAGGGGGGGGGGGGAAGGGGGGGGGAG
>NC_134808.1:25789120-25794120 GCF_046742065.1 Oratosquilla oratoria | reverse complement strand
CCCCTCCTCCATCCCTTCCACTTACTCCCCCTTCCCTCCCCCGTCTCTCTCCGTCCCTCCCCCTCCTCAGCCCTTCTTCCCCATTCACCCCTCTCCCCCTCCCTTCCCAGTGACCCCTCTCCCCCTCCTTCCTCACTCACCTCTCCCCCCCCCTCCCTCCCCCTCCTTCCTGACTCAACCCTCTCTACCCTCCCTCCCCATTCACCCCTCTCCCCTTCCCTCCCCATTATTCTCCCCGAACCTCCCCTTCCCACTTCCCTCCCCTCCTTCATCCCTCCCCCTCTCCCCCTCCCCCTCCTTCCCCACTCACCCCTCGGCATCTTATGGCGGTGTCATCACCGCCACTCAGCCAGTTATCGTAATCGGGTTCTTGTCGACGCTGTGCGGCGCCAACGGTTGAAGCCCATTTTCCATTTCATTTTGATTAATTTATTATATTCGCATATATTTCATCTTTTATTTGTTTAGGTTTTTTACTTGGTTTTATTTATTTATTGTTTTTGTGTTAATTTTAATTATTCAGTTGCTTATTTGTTTTCATTTGTTTGTTTATTTATTTTTGTATTTGATTTTTAATTTCTATTCATATTTATCGTTTCTTTTCTTTATACAGTTTCCTTATCCATCAATGGTACATTGCCCTATCATAGAAATTAGATAATGTCTTTTATAATATTAGGTAGTTTTCTTTGTTATTTTCTTGTTATTGAAAGATTCCAGCATTCATAACACGTACATCGCGTTATTATAGAAATAACATGTTTTTGTTTATATGCTAACACGGTTATTGAAGTTAGGCGGATCTTCAATACAGCAGCATAACAATTAACATTGCTGGCAACTGTACAATTACAAAGCTATGGGCTACAGACCTTGTATGTATGTATTTGTATATATATATATATATATATATATATATATATATATATATATATATATATATATATATATATATATATATTATATATATATATATACATATGAAAAATTCCACTGTCGGAGTAAGTAAACAGATGAAAAATAGAATTAACTGTATATTTCGAACACTCTGTGGTCCTATTCAGCAGATGAGTGGTCGAAATATACAGTTACTTGCTCCAACAGTGGGATTTTTTCATCTTACCTATGTGTCACGACATAGTCCCCCTCTGATATATATATATATACATATATATATATATATATATATATATATATACATGTATATATATATGTATATATATATATACATGTATATATATATGTATATATATACATATGTATATTTATATATATATATACATATAGTATATGTATATATATATATATATATATATATATACACATATATATATATATATATATACATACATATATATATATATGTATATATATATATTTATATATATTATATATATACATATAGTATATGTATGTATATATATATATATATATTATATACATATGTATACATATACATACATATATATATGTATACATATATATATATATATACATATATATGTATATATATATATATATTTATATATATACATATATACATATTTATATATATACATATTTATATGTATATATGTATATATTTATATATATATACATATATATAAATTTATATATATATACATATTTATATATATATATACATATTTATATATATATATATACATATCTATATATATATATATATATATATATATATATATATATATATATATATATATATATATATATATATACATATCACTGGCCAGTAATGTCGTAACATATTAATAAATGCACCAAAATCCCACTGTTGATTGGATATAAGAAAAGAAAGGAAATAATGATTTCCGTATATTTCGATCACTTACTGTGATCCTACTCAAGCGGAATACGTATTCCACTTGAAGAGGATCACAGCAAGTGATCGAAATATACGGAAATCGTTATTTTCTTTCTTTTCTTATATCCAATCAACAGTGGGATTTTAGTGGATATACATATACACATACATATACATATATATATGTATATATATATATATATATGTATATATATATATTATATATATGTATATATATATATACAAATTAGAGAAGAAGCCTGATTTATGAGGATTACGGTGGAATGATGATAATGATAATCATAAAGTACAGGCAGTCTGTATACATTGTATTTGCTGTAGACTGTAGCTTACCAGCGTTTATGTATAGTCTATATGCATTGGCATATGATGATGATGATGATGATGATGATGATGATGATGATGATGATGATGATGATGATGATGATGATGATGATGATGATGATGATGATATTTGTTGGAAGAGCACAATCGAAGTCATGTTGGATTAGGTTAAACTACGTTGGAACAACAACACGAGGAAACGATAAGATAACGTCTCAAAGTCTGGCCTTCTAACACAAATTGTAATGAGGCAAAAAAAAAAAAAATAAAATAAAATAAAAATAAAAAAATAAATAAATAAAAATGCGTATGAGGTCCTCATTCTGTCTACAGTTGGGAGAGGTCGCCATTTCCCCTACAGTTGGGAGGTCGTCACCCTTGCATCCCGGACAGGCCCCCCAGATACTCTTCTCCTGCGTAATCCTCTTCGTAATCTGCCTCCCATGAGGATCCTCTTCAGCTTCCTAACTGGCTTTATCTGGGGCCTAACCCCCATCTCTAACCATCAAATCCTTAACTCTCTCTCTCTTTCTCTCTCTCCTCTTCCCCACTATCTCTGCCTTCATCTTTATTTACTCTTTTTCCATTCTCTTTATACCTCTCCTCCTCCTCCTCCTCCTCTTTTACATTCTCTTCCTCTTCTTCCTCCTCCTCTTCTTCTTCCTTCTCCTCCTCTAGCCACCTTTTCCTCTTCTGTTTCTCCTCCTCTTCTTCATCCTCTTCCTCCTCTTCTTCATTCTCTTCCTCATCTTCTTCGTCTTTCTTCTCCTCTTTCTCTTCTCCTCCTTTGCCTTCTCTTTCTCTTCCTCTCTTTCTCCTCCTCTTTCTCTCATTCCTCCTCCTTTTTTCTTTCTCTCCTCGTCTTTTTCTTTTCCTCCTCCTTCTCCTCCTATTTCCGTTATTCCTCCGCCCCTTCTCCTCCTCCTCCTTTTCCTCCTCACCCTTCTCCTCCTCTTTTTTCCTCCTGCTTCTTTTCCTCTTTCTCTCATTCCTCCTTCTCCTTCTCTTTCTCTTCTTTCTCCCTTTTCTCCTCTTTCTCCTCCTCCTCCACTTTCCCTTCTTCCTCTTTTTCTCCTCTTTCTCCCCCTCTCTGTTTTCCTCTTCCTTCTCCTCCTTCTACTCTTTCTCTTATTCCTCCTCCTACTCCTTCTCTTCATCCTGTTCCTCTTCCTCCTTCTACTCCTCCTCTTTCTCCTGTTTCTCTTCCTCCTTCTACTCCTACTCTTTCTCCTTCTCATCCTCCTTGTCTTTCTTTTCCTTCTACTTCTATTTCTCTTCCTCCTCCTTCACCTCCTCTGTCTCTCATTCTTCCTCCTCTTCCTTCTCCTCCTACTCCTCTTTCTCTTCCTCATCTTCCTTCTCCTCCCTCTCTTCCTTCTCATTCTCCTCCTCTTTCTCTTCCGCCTACTGCTGCTCCTCTTTCTTTCATTCCTCCCCTCCTCTTCTCTTCCTCCTTTTCTTTCCCCTTCTTCTCCTCCTCTTTCTCTTCCTCCTACTCTTGCTCCTCCTCCTTCTCTTCTTTCTCCTCTTCCTTTTCCTATTCCTCTTCCTCTTTCTCTTCCTCTCCTTTGACCTTTTGGTAAATTAACTCTCCTTAACTAAATAGTATCGACTGACTTTAACCATAATTAATCAGTCCTCTCTCTTTCCCTCCCCCACACTCAAACTTTCTCCTCTTTCTCCTCTTTGAAAGTTCGGAGTCTGTCGAAATTTGTCGAAGTCTTTCGGAACCTGTCGGAGTCTGTCAGAATCTGTCGGAATCTGTCGGAATCCGTTGGAGCTCGAATCTAAGTCTGTCTGAGCCTGTCGACGTCTGTTTGAGTCTAAGTCTGAGCCTGTCGGGGTCTGTCTGAGCCCATCTAAGTCCGTCTGAGTCTGGCGAAGTCTGTAGGAGTCGGAGTCTGTCGGAGTCCGTCGGAGCCTGTCTGAATCTGTTGGAGTCTGTCGCAGTCTCTAGAAGTTTGTACGATCTGTCGAAGTCTGTCAGATTCTGTCGGAGTCTGTTGAAGTCTGTCGGAGTCCTTCGGAGTCCGTCGGAGTTCGTCGGGGTCTTTCAGAGTCTGCCGGAGTCTGTCTGAGTCCGTCTGAGTCTGTCAGAATCCGTCGGAATCTTTCGGAATCTGTCGGAGTCTTTCGCAGTCTCTAGAAATTCGTACAACTCTGTCGGAATCTGTCGAAGTCTATTTGAATTTGTCGGAGTCTGTTGGAGTCTGTTGGAGACTCTAGAAGTTCGTACGAATCTGTCGGAGTCTGTTGAAATCTGTCGAAGTCTGTCAGAGTCTATCGTAGTCTCTCGGAGTCTGTCAGAGTCCGTCGGATTCAAGAAATTCATCGGAGCCTGTCAGAGTCTGTTAGAATCCTCAGGGCCACCAACAGAAGGGCTGAAATCTGTTTCGTACAGAATACGTAATAAACACGCGTCCATTCATTTCTGTAAACAGAACTCGCAATATATTTGTGTTGATATTCACCAATGAAAGGTCATGAAGCAAGTAAACAGGTAAATTAGATAAATAGATAAATAAATGAATAAATGAAATAGATAAATAAATAAACTAAATAGATAAATAGATAGATAAATAAATGTATGAACAAATCAATGAATAATAAATAAATAAATAAATAGATAAATAAATGATACGAGAATTAAACACATTCATATATGAACAAGTAAGTAAATTAATAGATATGTAAATAAACGAATAAATCAATAAATATCAAATGATAAATAAAGACAAACAAATAAATGAATGAATACATAAACATATGAATTAATTTAGATAAATGATTAAATAGACAAATAAATAAATGAATACAGATAAATGAATAACTA
>NC_134808.1:25781620-25784120 GCF_046742065.1 Oratosquilla oratoria | reverse complement strand
GAGGAGGAGTAGGAGGAGGAGGGTGAACAAGAGGAGGAGGAGGGTGGAAGGGGAGAAAGAAGAGAAGGTGAAGGAGGAGGAGAAGAGGGAGGGGGAAAAGAGGAGCAGGGAAAGGAGGAGGGGAAGAGGAGAAAGAGGAGGAAGTTGAGAAGAAGGAAGAGTAGTAAGAGGAAGAGGAGTATTAACAGGAGATAGAGGTGCAAAGGGGGAAACTAGGAGGAGAAGGAGGAGGAGGGGGAGGGAAGAAAGAGGAGGAGAGGAGGAGGGGAGGAGGAGGGGAAGGGGAGAAAGAGGAACAGGTGAAGGAGGAGGAGGAGGAGGCGGAGGAAGGGAAAGGAAGGAAGGAAGGGGAGAAGGAAGAGGAGGAGGAGGAAGGAAGGAAGGGGAGAAGGAAGAGGAGGAGGAGGTGAGAAAGATGAGGAGGAGGAGAAGGAGGGGAAGGGGAAGAAAGAGGAGAAGAAGGAGGAGAGGTAGGAGTAGGAAGAAGAAGAAAAATAGGAATAAGAGAATGAGAAGGGGAGGAGGAAGAGGTAATGAAAGAGGAGAGAAAGGAAGAAGAGTAAGAGCGGAGGAAGAGGAAGAGGAGGAAAGAAGAGAAAGGAAGAAGAGTAAGAGCGGAGGAAGAGGAAGAGGAGGAAAGAAGAGAAAGAAAGGGGGGAGGAGGAAAGAAGAGGAAGAAAGAGGAGGAAGAGGAGGAGGAGAGAACGAGGAGGATGAGAGAAAGCGGAGGATGATGAGGAAAGAAGAGGAAGAAAGAGGAGGAGGAGTAGGGGGAGAGAAAGAGGAGGAAGAGTAAAAGCGGAGGAGTAGGAGGAGGAGATGGAAAGAAGAGGAAGAAAGAGGAGTAGAAGGAGAGAAAGAGGAGGAGGAATAAAAGCGGAAGTGGGAAAGAAGAGGAAGAAAGAAGAGCAAGAAAGAAGAGGAAGAAAGAGGAGGAGGAGTAGAAGGAGGAGAGAAAGAGGAGGAAGAGTAAAAACGGAGGAAAAGAGGAGGATGAGAGAAAGAGGAGGATAAGAAAAAGAGGAGGATAAGTAAAATCGGAGGAGGAGGAGGAAAGAAGAGGAAGAAGGAGAAAGAGGAGGAGGAGAAGAGAAAGAGGAGGAAGAGTAAAAGCGGGAGAAGGGGAGGAGGAGGTAAGAAGAGGAAGAAGGAGAAAGAGGAGGAGGAGGAGGAAGAGAAGAGAAAGTGGAGGAAGAGTAAAAGCGGAAGAGGAGGAGGAGGAGTAAAGAAGAGGAAGAAGGAGAAAGAGGAGGAGGAGAAGGAGGAGAGAAAGGGGAGACGAAGAATATTCCTTCAATTTAGTAAACCCTTTCCGTCCGGTTTAACGCTTTTTCTCTTTAGGAAAAAGAGTTAAGCTAATATTAGAGATAAACTCCTTCGCTAACTGCTTAGTTAGTAAGTAGTTTACGTTTGTCATAGAATCGATGGTATGCAGTTTAGATTCTGAAGAGGAACTATATCTACTTAATGACTAATTTGTTTTCTTGCTTTAATTGCCAAATTGTTTAGTTGTTTATCATTATCATTTCCCCTCTTACCTCCGACATCACCATGGACCAAAAGGTCTCCTGTCGATTTCCATGTTCTGTCGTCATGATCCAATCTCAGTTACATTTTTAGACTCTCTCTCTCTCTCTCTCTATCCCTCTCTCTCTCTCTCTCTCTCTCTCTCTATCCCTCTCTGTCTCTCTCTCTCTCTCTCTCTCCCCCTCTCTGTCTCTCTATCTCTCTCTACGTTCATGTGTGATACATTTTTGGTCTCCGTCCTATAGAATGGACATTAATTCACTAGAATCAGTACAGAGGAGAATGACCAAAACAATACATGGACTCAGAAATTTACCTTACGAGGAGAGGCTTAGGCACCCTTACATTCTCTGGAAAGACTCAGAGTACGGGATGATCTAATAAAGGTATTCAAATGGGCTTGAACAAGGGCGAAGCAGGCAAGGTCATCATATTAAGACAGTAGGGCAGGACTCGTAGTAATGGGTTTAGATTGGACAAATTTAGTTTTAAGAAGGAAATAGGCAAAAACTGGTTTAGTTTACCAACAGAGTAGTTTACGAATGGAATAGACTTAGTAACTATCTAGTTAGTGAGCGCTGAAACTATATTGATTGTTTTAAGAGAAGGTGAGATAACTTTATGGATGGGGATGACAGGTGGTAAGGGACATGCAACTGCCTAGTGTAGGCCTTTTGGTCTCTTGTTGTCTCCTCCATTCTTGTGTTCTTCCATTGCTAATAGGCTACGCGAGAAAACAGAGGTTAAGGGGCTATCACACTGGTTTATTTTTCCTCCGACATCTTACCTTCAACCTCCATTTGAGTATCTAGAATTTGACTTTGCTTACAGACATCTAGACCTCTCTAAGAACATTTCAACAGCATGTCTAACATTAGTATAGGTTTAAAATCTCTTAGTTCATCGTTCAGTTTGCTATATATGACGGTTAGGTAATTTGATATTTGGAGATTTGAAAATTCAAATATTGTAA
>NC_134808.1:25764120-25776620 GCF_046742065.1 Oratosquilla oratoria | reverse complement strand
TTTTCTTGAGGTTGAGTTGATTTCAAAATTTCAGTGATTTTTCAATTGTTTCAATTTACAATTGTAAGGTTTTGTTCTCCACCGATGCGCTGCTGTTTGGTAACCCTCACTCCTTTCCTTTTGATTTCTTTTCATCTTTTTTTTCACTTCTATCTTTTCTATTGTATAATATATATATACCAAGCTCTTCTTCCACCTTATAAGGTAGGTAGCCAATTCGAAGGCACCCACCCACTTCCACTCATTCCACTCCCATCCACCTCCCTCACATCTTACTCCTCGTGGATGAAAGGGGCATCCCTGTGTCCTGCCCACTGCCCGGGTTAGAAGCAGTGCAGTAAGACACAGCAGTGATGGGACAATGTATCTTGTTCTGTGTAAAATTTTCCTTTTTTTTTTTTTTTTTTTACTTAACATATACAAATTAAAAACATGTTAAGTGGAGAAAACAGAGGTTTTCTTATTGACTTATCTACTACTACTACTACTACTACTATTACTACTACTACTATTTTTCTTTTTTGAAATACGACCTCCATCCTCGTGGAACTATGTGGTGGAAGCAGCAGGATCTGTCTCCCACAGACACAGTTCATTGGCCCCGCTAATGACTGTGGTCGACGACCATTGTGTTTATCTATTCATTATTTATCAATAATGCCTAATACAAAAGTTCATTCATCCTACTGTCAACCACCGTCTGCCCAAAATCTAGGTTTTGTATATATGCTGATTTGGGCGGTGGGGACCTGGTACCTCTCAGGCATAGGAGGGCTGATCTTAGGAGTGAGAATGACAGTCTACATCTCATCCATGAAACAATACTGCTTTTTGGTTGTTGTTTCTTTTCAGCCATCACCTCTGCCAACCGAGCGTAGAATGCCTTTGCTCTAGGACCCATCCCACCTGAAGTCGTAAAGGTTATAGGAGTGAATGAGCCCTGGTCTACATTCTGTATACGCTCTTCGTACATCCTGATCTTCTCATACTCGTTCCGGGAGTGGGATGCCTCAATAGTTAGGTTGTTGTAACAGGGGGCCATCGGATCAAATATTCGCATGTCAAAGAAAGCCAATTGTCCCCGTGTCCAGAAACCTCTTGCGCTGACATCCACTCTTGTTTCATATGATGTGTTGGACGTGCGGTATCTGAAAATCTCCCCTCCTAGTGGGAGTAATGTTGGTTCGATAGTCACATCCTTGTACACCTCCTGAAGCATTTGGGCAGTAAGATCTCTTACCTCATCATGTCGCATGCAAATGAATCCACCCTGCTTGCATATCATCGCATGGTCTGGAGTAAACTGTACACCACAGGAGCATCTGTCATGCAGCCCTCCCAATGGCCATCCATACCTCAGGGCAATGGCATCCGTGAATTCTCTTTTGTTTAAGGTGAATCCCTTTGCCCTGATTGGTAGTGCTGTTAGCCAATTGGACGCCCCAACTTCCTGCGCCATTGTTATCTTTCTTTTTATATAATTCGATAGCCAAGCTAGAAGTGCTTGAAGTTCCTCCTTCTGGCTCTCCTCCCTTCCCTTTGAAATGTTTCTTCTAATTTCTCTGATTTCCTCCATGTTAGTCTCCTTCCGTTGATCTTGTGACACGATGTTGTTTGTCAAGGAGGACGTGAGTTTTATGGAGCTTTGGTGTTCTATGTTGGCAAGGTTTAGCGTGTTGGAGATGCCTAGCCGTCCCATTCTAGGTGGAAGTTCGATAAGTTTTCTATCCTCTTCGTTTATTGTCTGTTCGTTGGTGATGGCCGGTATTAGCTCGTTTCTGATGGTTTCTTCAAGGGGTATTAGTAGGTCGGTGATGTTCAGTACCGTCCTTAATATGTAGTTCCACTTATGTTTAACACCATACAGTATATGAATGCGGCATATGCCGCCTGCGGTTCGGTCTTTGCAAAGTTGGCTAGAAGCCTAACTTCCGCCAACATATTGCTACTACTACTGCTACTACTACTACTACTACTACTACTACTACTACTACTACTACATACTACTACCACTACTACTAAGACATACTACTACTTTTTTATTTTATCTATTTATTTATTTATTTATTTATCTACTTATTCATTTATTTATTTATCTATTTACTTATTTTTTAGAAACGACCTCCATGCTCGTGGAACTGTGTGGTGAAAGCACTCAGGATCTATTTCCCACAGAGTTCATTGACCCCCTCTCTCGCCAGTGACTGAGGTCGGCTACCCTTTTATAAATTTTGTATTATTTCACTTTAATGAAGCCTAATACAGAAGTTTATTAATCCTACTTTCTACTACAGTCTACTCAAAATCGAGGTTTTGTCTGTGTCCTGATTTCGGGGGTGGTGATCTGGTACCTCTCAGGCGTAGGAGAGCTGATCTTGAGAGGAAGATGTTTACATCTCATCCACGTCACTACTACTACTACTACTACTACTACTACTACTACTACTACTACTACTACTACTATTACTACTACGAAAGGATATCAGTGTTTTAGCATAGTTAAAATCTCGTAACCTATTAAGTTCCGTCACCATCACTTAGAAGACTAGTTTATGATGCATAGTTTTCGTGAATATAGTTGTGCATATATATATATATATATATATATATATATATATATATGTATATATATATATATATATATACATATATACATATATATATATATATATATATATATATATATATATGTATATATATATAAAGTAGTAACCTTTGTCTGACTGTTTGTTTGTTCACGAACTCCTCCTAGGGTTTTGGAGATAGACCCCCATAACCATATGCATTCTAATACCCTATCACTCCAGGTACTTGGATATTTCTATTTCATTAAAAAAAATGGTTAGGATTAAGGATTAAATTTCGGTGGAGTATGGCTAGGTTAGGGATTATTCACGAACACCTCCTAGCTTTTTGCAGATAGACCCCTATACCCACATATATTCTGAAACCTTATAACCTAAGGTACTTGGATAGTTATCTTTCATTTGTATCTGCTATAATAAAGTAGTAGCCTGTGTCTGTCTGTCTGTTTGTTCACGAACTCCCCCCAAAACCCAGGCTACTTGGATAAGTATATTTTATTTCCAAAGGGCGTCTTCCTCCTCAAATTTATTTATTTTTCTTACTTTCTTAACATTTTATTGTTATTACCTTGTCCATTGAGTTATGATACGTGTAACTTTTCTCCACAAATTCTATCAAAATTAAATTGGTCATAATTTGCCCGCAGCAACGTGCGGATAATTTGGCTAGTATACATTATATATATATATATATATATATATATATATATATATATATATATATATATATATATATATATATATATATACATATTCTTTTCAAATCCCACCCAGTATTTGGTGGCAGTAACCCTATTCTAACAAAGGACAATCATACAAAAACCTAGCCTAACCTAACGTAACCTAATTTAACTTAACCTAACCAAAGGTACCTTAACCTAACCTAACCTAACCCAAACCAACTTAACCCAACACAATCCAACCCAACACAACTCAACCTAACCCAAACCAACTTAACCCAACACAATCCAACCCAACACAACTCAACCTAACCCAAACCAACCTAACCCAAACCAACTTAACCCAACATAATCCAACCCAACACAACTCAACCCAACCCAACCTAAATCCAACCCAAATCCATCCAAACCCAACCCAACCAACCCAACCCAAATACAACCCAACCCAACTCAACCCAACCCAACCCAACCCAATCAAACCCAACCCAACCCAAAACAAACCCCAACCCAATCCAACCCAACCCGAACCTAACCCATCGAGGTAGTCTGAGGGAACCAGAAGCACGGTAACTACCATCTGATCGCCTGCTCGGCCTCGATAGTAGTGTCGATGTACAAAGCAATGCAAAGCAAAGCAATGCAAAGCAAAGGGAAACAAAACAAAGCAAAGCAAATGAAAGCAAAACAAAGCAAAGAAAACAAAACAAAGCAAATCAAAGTGATGGAAGGGAGCGCGAAGCGAAGCAAAGAAATGCAAAGCAAAGAAAATGAAATCAAAGGAAAGCAGAAACAAAACAGAACAAACCAAAAAAAAAATAAAAAAAATAAAACAAAACAAAGCAAAGCAAACAAAATCAAAGTCCTTAAAAGCAATGCAATGCAAAGCAAAGCGGAGCATAGCAATTGAAAACAAAGAATTGCAAAGAAAATAAAATGAAAACAAAACAAAGAATAACAAAGCAAAGCGAAGCAAAAGAAAGTGAGGCATATAAAGGAAAAGTAAAGCAAAGCAGAGCAAAAAAAATCATATCAAATCATAGCAAAACAAAAATTATATATTTGCTGTATGTCTTATATATGATAATTTTTATGACAGTCGCATATAGGATTCGAACCCACTGCTTTCGGTCACCGTAAGATTACCTTCACAGAGCCTTTACCCACTCCACCACAGAGACTATAAAAGCCTCGAAACTTGGAATCATTCTGATTCCCGAGGATAGGAAAGATCACTAATCTGCGACCCCAGTTCCTGATTTAACACAAGGCCCAAGCCCACTAGTGGTGGGTGGCAAGGTCCGGAACAAATCACTTTCACGATTTCGCCATTGTAACCATGAGAGAAATTTGGTAGTGACAGCGACATTAATATGATATATATATATATATATATATATATATATATATATATATATATATATATATATATATGTGTGTGTGTGTGTGTGTGTGTGTGTGTGTGTGTGTGTGCGTGTGTATATATATATATACATACATTTACACATATGTATATAAATATGTGTGTATATATACATATATATTCGGAAGTTCGTTTGGGGATAACCGCGTCTGAAACCAACACTCCACACTGTGTCAAGTCTCTGAAAGGTGTGAGGGAGTTCGGCCACCCATTGAGAAGGTGGACTTTTTTTTATAGAAGTGAATCTAATTAAGATGATCCAGTTTAAACCAGTTCATCTAAACCGATTGCCTTCGCAGGTATAGCCAGTGGTGTTAGTAAGTTTGTATTGTTTAACTATAGGAAGCTTTCATCAATTAGTAGAACGGAACTCAGTCTTTCAGAAAACTCCAAGGGAGTTAGGGGGGAGTAAGCGAACACCCTTACCCCCTTCCCCCTTTCCCCCTCCCCCCCTTCCCCCACCCGTTTTAGGAGTTTTTGGGAAGTTTTAAGAAACCTCAGAGTCTTCCAGAGGACGTTAGGGGAGTTAGGGGGAGTAAGGAGGAGTAAGGGAACCTCCCTTCCCCCCACCCCACTCCCACCCCCAATCTCACCCTTCGAGGTTCTTTTGGTGAGAAAATGGAAATGGAAGATTGAGGTCGGGGTGGGAAGGCATGAGGGAGGCGACACCGGTATGTCAGGCTGGAGGAGGAAGAGGAGGAGGAGGAGGAGGAGGAGGAGGAGGAGGAGGAAGGAAAAAGGAACGAAGGGAAGGAAGAGAAGGAGAAAGAGGAGGAAGAAGAGGAGGAGGAAGAGGAGGAGGAGGAGGGAGAGGAGGAAGGAAAAAGGAACGAAGGGAAGGAAGAGAAGGAGAAAGAGGAGGAAGAAGAGGAGAGGAAGAGGAGAGGGCAGAAGAGGAGACGGAAGAAAAATGGAACGAGGAGGAGGAAGAGGAGGAAGGAAAAATGACCGAGGGGAAGGAAGAGGAGGAAGAGGAGGAAGAAGGAGAGGAGGAAGAGGAGAAAGAAGGAGAGGAGGAAGAGGAGGATGAAGAGGAGGATGAAGAGGAAGAAAAAGAGAATAAGGAGGAGGAGGAAGAGGAGAAGGAGGAGGAGGAGGAAGAGAAAGGAATGGAGGGAGACGAGGAGCAGGAGGAAAAAAGGAATGGAGGCGGAGGAGGAAGAGGAGGAAAAGAAGAGGAAAAAATAGAACGATGAGGTAGAAGAGGAGGAAGAAGTTGAGGAAGAAAATGAGAAGGAGGAGGAGGAGGAAGAGGAGGAAAAGGAGGAGGAGAAAGAATAAAGGAGGAGGAGAAAGGAATGAAGGAGGAGGGGAAAGGAGTGAAGGAGGAAGAGAAAGGAATGAAGAAGGAGGATGAGGATGAGGAGAAGGAGGAGGAGGAGGAGGAGGAGGAGGAGGAGGAGGAGGAGGAGGACTAGAGCACCCGCAGCAACAAGAGATGGAGAAAAAAGAAGGAAAAAGAAGAAGAAGAAGAGGAGGAGAAGGATGAGGATGGGGATGATGAGGATGAGGAGGAGGAGGATTAGGATTAGGATTAGGAGGAGGAGTGCTAGCTCAGCAGCAGCAGCAGAGATTGAAAAAAAAGGAAAAGGAAAAAGAGGAAAAGGAGGAGGAGGAGGAGGAGAAAGAGGAGGACGAGGATAAGGATGAGGAGGAGGAGGAGGAGGAGACATGGATGGCGTTGATGGCACGCAATATCTGGAGGACGGGGAGGACGAAATTAGGTGGAGACTGAATCCTATTTAACATAGGAGGACGTGTGTGTGTGTGTGTGTGTGTGTGTGTGTGTGTGTGTGTGTGTGTGTGTGTGTGTGTGTGTGTGTGTGTGTGTGTGCGCGTATTAAGTTGCACTTGTACATACTAGGACGTATGTTCCTATGTATTTATATGAATATTTAGAGCATATGTGTGAGCATACGCACGTAACACGCGAAAGGAGAGAGAGAGAGAGAGAGAGAGAGAGAGAGAGAGAGAGAATAGGTATACAAATAAACAAATAAACAAATGAATGAATATACAAAGATAAACAAATAAACAAACAAGTGAACTTATAAAATAAAATAAAATACAGGAATGAATAGTTAGATGAATGAGTGAATGAATAAACAAATAAATGAAAAATAAATAAATAGACAAATATGTAAATAAACAAATAATATGAATCAATAAATAGATAAGTAGAGAGATAAATGAATAGATAAATCAATAAGTGAAAATTGAAAATAGAAAAATGAACAGATTAAAAATAAACAAGTAAATAAAACATAGATATTAAATAGATAAAAAATAAATAGATTAATAAATAAACAAACAAATAAATAGATAAACTAACAGATCAACAGCCTGAGGACCAAAAGCCTCATTGTTGTACAGTCCGACAGCCCAAACAAAGGCTGAGGGCATAAAAGCCCAATAGGCTGAGAGTCTGAAAGCCTGGTAGCTTGACAACCTAAGAGCCCAACAGACCCAAAATCCAACAGACTAAGAGCTCGACTGCCCAAAAGCCCAACTTGCTGATAGCCCAACAGACTGACAGTCCAACAACCCAACAAACCAACACCCCAAAAGCTCAAAAGCCCAACACCCCAAAAGCCCAACAATCCCAAAACCCAAAAGCTCGACTGCCCAAATGTTCGACTGGCCAATAGCCCAAAAGCCCAAGAGCTCAGCAATCCAAAAGCCCAAAAGCTCGACTGCCCAAAAGCCCAACTAGCTGATATCCCAACAGACTGACAGTCCAACAACCCAACAAACCAACACCCCAAAAGCTCAAAAGCCCAACAACCCAAAAGCCCAAGAATCCCAAAGCCCAAAAGTTCGACTGCCCAAATGTTCGACTGGCCAATAGCCCAAAAGTCCAAGAGTTCAGCAATCCAAAAGCCCAAAAGCTCGACTGCCCAAAAGCCCAAAGCCCAAAACCCCAAAAGCTCGACTGCTCAAAAACTCAACTGCCCAAAAGCTCAATATCCCAGAAGCCCAAAAGGTCAACAGCCCAAAAAACAAAAAGCTGAAGAGCCCAAAAGCTCCAAAAACCCAACAGCCAAAAAGCCCAAAAGCTCTAAAGCCCGAAAACCTAAAGCCAGAAAACTCAAAAACTCAAAAACCTAACAACCAAAAAGGCCGAAAACCCAAAAGCCCAAAAGTCCAAAAGACCAACAGCCCAACACCCGAAAGCTCAAAAGCACAAAGCTCCAACCGCCCAAAAGTCCAAAAACCTAAACCCCCAAATCACAAAAACCCAACAGTATATAGTATATGCCCCCCCCCCCCCCCCGAGAATATTAGAATCGCATCGCCTGCCGACAAACGAGAATAAAGTCATCAAAGTGCACCACATTTTTCGAAGGAGGGAAGAACCTAGCTTAACCTATAGTCACCTAATCTTACCTTACTTAACGTAACCTAACCTAACGTAACCTAATCTTACCTCACATATCCTAACTCAAGGTAACATTATCTAATCTGACCTAATCTGACCTGACCTGACCTAACCTAACCTGACCTAACCTCTACTTCCTTCCTCCATCTATCTCCCTCCTCTTACTCCCTTCCTCTACCTCCCTCCACCTTTACCTCTACCTCCCTCCTCCTCTACCTCTACATCCCTCCTCCTCTACCTCTACATCCCTCCTCCTCTACATCTACCTCCTTCAGCCTCTACCTCTACCTCCCCTCTCCTCTACCTCCTACGGACTTCCTCCGATGCCCCCAACTGTGATTCAATCACCAACACACCTGCCTCTTCTTCCTCCTCCTCCTCTTCCTCCTCCTCCTCTTCCTTATCCTCCTCCTCTTCCTTATCCTCCTCTTCCTCCTCCTCCTTCTCCTTCTCCTCTTTCTCTCCCTCCACTTCCTTATCCTCCTCCTCCTCTTCCTTATCCTCCTCCTCCTTCTCTTCCTCCTCCTGTTCCTTATCTTCCTCCTTCTCCTCCTCTTCCTTATCCTCCTCCTCTTCCTCTCCCTCGTCCTCCTCTTCCTCGTCCTTTTCCTCCTCCTCCTCCTCCTCTTACTCCCCTTCCGTTTTCGCCTCCTCCTTTGTTTCCTTTACAAAATTTCTTCCTTCAGTTTTGTCCTTCCCACAACTGCAGTCCAGTTACACACAAACACACACACAAGAACACACACACGCACACAAACACACACGCACACACACACGCACACACACACACACGCACACACACACACACACACACACACGCACACACACACACACACACACACACACACACACACACACGCACGCACGCACACACACACACACACACATATATATATATATATATATATATATATATATATATACATATAATCCATGCATACATACTTACATATACGAATATAGAATATTACGAAAAGACATAACAAATATGATAAACGAGAAGGAAGAAAAATAATAAAGGAAGAAGGGGAAAGGGGAAGAGAAAGGAAGAAGAAGGGATAGGAACGAGAGGAGGAGGGGAAGGGAGAGGAAGAGGAGGAAAGGAGGAGGAAGGGAGGAGGAGCAGAAAGAGGAGAAAGAGGGGGAGGAGGAGGAAGGAAGGAGGAGGAGGAAGGCAGGAGGAGGAGGAAGGAAGGAGGAGGTGGAAGGAAGGAGAAAGAATAAGAGTATGGGAGGAGGAGGAGGAGGAGGAAGAAGAAGGGTGTAGTATTAGTAGAAAGAGGAGGAGGGGAAAGAGGAGGAGTGGAAGGAAGAGGAGCGGAAGGAGGAGGAAGGGAGGAGTAGTATTAGGAGTAGTATTAGGAGGAGGAGGAGGAGGAGGAGGAGGAGGAGGAGGAGGGGAGGAGGAGGGAAGGGAAGAGGAGGGGACGAAAAGGAGGAAGGGAGAAAGAGGAGAAGGAAAGGAGGAAGAGGAGGAGGAAGGGAGGAGTAGTATTAGGAAAAGGAGGAGGAGGAGGGAAAGGAGGAAGAGAGAGGGGGAGGAAGATGGAGAGGAGGAGAAGGAAGGAGGAGAAGGAGGAGAAGGAGGAGGAGGAGGACGAGGAGGGAGAGGAGGAGGAGGAAAGGGAGGTGGAGGAGAAAGAGGGGAGAAGGAGGAGGGGAGGAGAGGAGGAGGAGGAGGAGGAGGAGGACGAGGAGGAGGAAGGTAGGAGCAGAAAGGGAGGAGGAGGAGGAGGATGAGGATGAGGAGGAAGGTAGGAGAAGGAGAGGAGGAGGAGGAGGGAGAGGAGGCAGAGGAGGAGGAGGAAAGGGAGGAGGAGGAGTAGAAGGAGGAGGAGGAGGAAGGAGGAGGAGAAGGAGGAGAGGAGGAGGAGGAGGAGGAGGAGGAGGAGGAGGATAGGAGAAGGAAGGGAGGAGGAGGAGGGTTGGAGGAGGGAAGAGTAAGTGCCACTGAGAGATTGAGGAGAATTTGGTGTCGAGGAAATATTCAGGTAAATGACACCACCACCAACACCATCATGTAGATGAATGTGTGTGTGTATGTGTGTGTGTTTACGCACACACACACACACACACACACACACACACACACACACACACACACACACACACACACACACACACACACACACGGTGGCGCGGTTGGTAGAGTCTCAGACTGTCAGTATGGGGGTGTCGACGGTACCTGTTTCGAATCCTGCCCAGAGCTGAAATTATTTCAGTATCGCTGCGCTTCGAGTCGTTACTCTAACTCTCGTGGGCGGGGAGTTGGGTGTGTGTGTGCGTGTAAGGTCATAGCATTACCCATAGATCGGTCATACGAGCTCTGAGCTCTCTTCCGGGAGGGAAATACCTGTTGATCACGAGTCCAACACGTGATCCAAAGACCAAGGTCACACACACACACACACACACACACACACACACACACACATACACACGCACACACAAATCCCTACATAATTGGCTAAAAAAATCACGGTGTTGAAAAGGTAATCCCAACGCTATACCAGCATGGCTGAACCTGCGGCCGATGACGTCGGCGCTCCTCCTCTCTCCGGGGGCCAAGGAGAGCCACCCGAGCGCCGGGCCGAGGCCTTCGTCAGAAGCGCCAAAGTCGGTCGTCCTTACCCTGCACCCCACCCACCCACAAAAAAAAAAAAACATGAGATTGAGCGACAGCTGAAAAAGAAAGAAGAAAAAAGAAAGAAAGAAAGAAAGAAAGAAGGGGAGACAGAAAGAAAGGAAAAGAGAGGGGGATCATCTGCGTCCATTCACGACACTTGTCCGCCGGGCGGACACACTTCAAAGGGAATGCCTTTGCCATCTTGATTTTTTTTTTTTTTTATTCTTTATAATTTCAATTAATTTTCACAACCACAGCACTGATTTTGGCAAGTTGTCTATGTCCGGTTGTTCAAAAAAATACAAGAAGAAAAAGAAGTCTACAAATATAGAAAATGAAAAGAGAAAGAAGTAGAAGAGAAACAAGAGGAAAGTGAAACAGGCGACACAGATGAAAAGTGAGAAGAGAAATAAAAATAAGAAGAAGAAAGGAGAAAAAGGATGTAGAAAAAGAATGACCAGAAGAAATACAAAGACACAAACAAGAGCGACTACCAACTCCTTCAATTCTCCTCCTCCTCTTCTTCCTCCTCCTCCTCCTCTTCCTCCTCCTCCTCTTCCTCCTCCTCCTACTATTGCTCCTACTTTTCCTGCTCGCTCTCCAACTCATCCTTCTCGCCCTCCTTCTCCCACTCTTCCTCCTCCTCCTCCTATTCATCCTCCTCCTCCTCTTCTTCCTCCTCTTTCTTCTTCTCTTCTCCTTCCACTCTTCCTCCTGCTTCTCCTATTCTTCCTAATTCTTCCTACTCCTCCTGCTTGTCGTCCAACTCCTCCTACTCTAGCTCCCCCTCCGCCAACTCCTACTCTTCCTCCTCCTCCTCCTCCTATCGCCCCTACTCCTTCTCTTCTTCTTTTTTTCTTCACACTTTTCCTCTTCCTCATTTTCCTTTTCCTCATCTTTCTCTTCCTTTTTCTAGTTCTAATCTTTTTTCTCCCTTTCCTCCTCCTCCTCCTCCTCCTCCTCCTTCTCTTCCTCGTCTTAGGCAAAACTGTTGGAAAGTCATTTGAGACAAATGAGTCAAAATACTCTTTCTTCAATCGCGTTGTTAATGTATGGAACGCTCTACCATCCAACATCACTGATTGTTCCACTGTTGACGTATTAAAAAAAATCGAAGTGTACTTGGTTACAAATACTCGATTGGAATTATTATATATATTTTTTGTATATATTGTACGTGGCATATATTTTCTATTATTGTATATAATGTATACTTTATATATTGCATATATTTTCTATTATTGAATATATTTTATGTTGTATATATTGTACAGTGTATGTTGTATATATTTTGCATTTTTGTACATATCTTATATATTGAATATACTGTATATTTTTTCTATTATACATATATTGTATATATTGTATATATTTTGCATTTTGTATGTATTGTATATTGTGTATATTGTATATATTTTCTATTTTTTGTTTAAGTTGTATATTGCATATATTGTATATGTTGTATGTATTTTGCATTTTGGTATATATTGTATATTGCATGTATTGTATACGTTTTTTATTTTTGTATATATTGTATATTGCCCATGCTGTATTTATTTTGTATTTTTGTATATACTGCATATATTGTATGCATTGTATATATTTTCTATCTTTGTATATATTGTGTAATATGTATGTATATGTTTTATACATTTTGCATATTTGTACATATTGTATATATTGTGCATTGTATATATTGTATATATTTTCTATATTTATATATATTGTATATTGTATATATTTTGCATTTTTGTATATATTGTATATATTGTCTATTTTTGTATATAACGTACGTGTTGTATGTTTTTTG
>NC_134808.1:25729120-25741620 GCF_046742065.1 Oratosquilla oratoria | reverse complement strand
CTTATCCAGCCTCTTTAAAAGGGATTAAATACCTTTAAAGGGGATCCAACCTCTTTAAGAGGTATTTTTTTTTTTGGTGAATCGGCATTTTTTTAGAATGGGATTCGGCATCGGCATCGACAATATTTTGCCGATGCCGATGCGGATGCCGATGCTTTTAGAATAACAGCAGAAACCGGAGTAAATGTTAGAGCAAATTATATTAATTTTTAATTTTATTTTTGTATATCTTGTATAAATAAAATGAAATTATATATACATGTATATATATATACATAATATATATATATAAATATATATATATATACATTATATATATATATATATACATATATACATATATATATATATATATATATAAATATATATATATACATATATATATTGAAACAGCAAAGTTTCTACAACAGAAATTAAGCGAGAGTAATATGGGAATAAATCGTCCGGGGCGTCCGTGGACTCGGTCAATTTTACCCACTTATAGGTGCGAAAAATCGGCGGACGGATTTACTCCCACTTACTCCACAGCAGTTTATAACCAAACGAATCGTTTATAAAGATTTTTATGTATTTTGACAAGCAATTATAAAACAATACAATTTGGCTTAATAGTTCTCTATTATTCAAAAATAAAAATTTTGTAAGTAGACTTTAGAGGCTTAAAAATAGCTAAATTAAAAACTTCTGGCATCTTTATAAATATCATCACATGTATGTTTTTAGCGTTTTCAAAGTTTATATCAAGTTTTGTTTTGTCTAATAAGAAATTGTTCATCAACATAATAAAAAGTATTATTTATTTTTGTTTTATGCATTTATGTATTGTTTTAGCGATTATGTACTACTGGGTTATAGAACAAAGCCACTAATTAATTGTATTCAGTGATGCTGGTTTAAAAATATTTGTAAACAAGAATTTTTTAAGGAAACAGGTACATAATAAAAAGTAGATACATAATAAAATAGTTAAAAAGTAGCCCAATCTGGCGTGAATAGATTTAAGATTATAAAGCAAGTAAAAATCATAGTTCAATTCCTTTATATTAAAACTGATATACCGTAATTATATAAGGTGGAATAGAAATCGGCATCGGTATCGACATCGGCAATTAAAGGTAAATAGGAATCGGCATCGGCATCGGCATCGGCAAAAAAAAAAAAAAAAATCGGCAAACCCCTATTTAAAAGGAATCTAACCCCTTTAAGAGAGATACAACCCCTTTAAAAATGACCCGACCGCTTTAAAAGGGATCCAATCTCATATGAAAGGATCCAAAACCCTTAAGGAAGTCTTAGTCCTTAAAAACATAAGAACCTAAGAATGGAGGAGACTGCAAGAGACCATAAGGCCTACTCTAGGCAGTTCCATGTCCCATATCGCCCTTCATCCCCATCCATAAAGTTATCTAATCATCTCTTAAAAGAACCAATTGTTTCAGCGCTCACAACATAGTTACTAAGTCTATTTCATTCGTTAGCCACTCTTTTGGTAAACCAGTTCTTGTTTATTTCTTTCTTAAACCTAAATTTACCCAATTTAAATCCATCACTACGAGTCCTGCCCTGTTGTCTTAATATGATGACCTTGCCTGCATCACCCTAGTTAAAGTCTTTGCACCAGGTGCCTTTGACGGCGTCTCGAAATAATGAAACGATTATTCTACAATTATCAAGAAAAAATATAACTAGAAAAGAAAACGCGAGACTTAACAATGCAGACCGCTGACTTAGTCAAAAAAAAAAAAAAAAAGAAAAAAAAAAAAAAAAAAAAAAAAAAATAAATAAATAAATAAATAAATAAATAAATAAATAAATAGATAAATAAATAAATAAATAAATAAATAAATAATAATAATAGTAATATAACCACCCCCGCTTTTTCCCTTCTCCTCTCCCCCGCCCTCCTCCTCCCTCCCCACCAAGCAGATACACAATTTCACACACATTTTCATAGAATTCTAGTTTCATCATCTATTTACTTTTTTCATCTTCCCTTATCTCCTTAATCTTGGACTTTGCAATTCTTCAGCCTTGCCTTCGTCTATCTCTTTTTAATTAAGGATTCTATTTTCCATTCTCCCCCTCCCCCTCCCTCTCACCTCCCACCACCACCTCCTCCTCCCCCTCCCCCTCACCTCCCAAACCACCTACTCCTCTTCCTGTTCTTCCTCCTCCCAATCCCCTTCTGTTCTTCCTCCTCCTCCTCTCTCTACTTCTCCTATTCCTCCCAGCCCATCACCTCCTCCTCCTCCTCTTCCTCTTCCTCCTAATCCCCTCCTTCTCCTCTTCCTCTATCTCTCTCTTCTTCTCCTATTCCTCCCAGCTCACCTCCTCCTCCTCTTCCTCCTCCTCCTTCTCATCCTCTTCCTCCTCTCGCGCGGTTCATGGGGCCAGTGTGGGTAAAAGCAGACATCCTCCCCGCTCCTTAAGTGGGCAAAAGTCTTATCTAGGCCTCACATGGTGGTGGGGTCACTGAATCATGGATAATCGCTAAACATAGAGATTTCTTAGCGGAATATAATATAAAAGGGTACTCGATATTCAGTGGCGAATTGTCACAGAGGGCAGGTGGTGGTGTGTACTTTATGTAAAATCACGCCTACAAACACCGAAAACGACTAAAGCGCAAATAAGGAGAATTGACGCTAAATATGTGCAAATTCGCACACAGTTGAGAAAATTTGTTCTTGGTCTTGTTTATCAACCATCAGCCTAGAATCAAAATATTTACAATGAACTATATGAGCAAATTGGAGATATTTGCAGTGAGAATGATGCCATTATTATCATTGAATATTTCAACTGACCACTAACTTTCTGGAGTGGAACATTAAACTGGAAACCAGTCAAAGGCTGTACTCAAGTATTTTGGAAAGTTCCTTGTATCAACACGTGGGTAGAATGTTCTCAATATTGTTCTTTCCAATAACGCAGCGTTTCTCAACCTGGGGTGCCGAAATCAATTATAAAGGGTGCTGGAAGTGATGCACACAAAAATCACATTGATATATGTATCATTGATTACTTAGTTATGCATACTTGATTTTCTCCATACTATCTTATTTATCTAGGGTGTTCTTATTTTTTCTACAAATAATATTCTCAATTTGTTTCAGTTCTAAGGAATCAAGAAAATAAATCATCAAGTAGTACACTTCACTTTCTTTTATCTTTCTAATAACAAGATAGGGTGGTGGACTGCTTAGGCATGACAACAGGGGGTGCTATGTTCGGAAAAGGTTGGGAAACATTGCACTAACGATAACCAAGTAATGGATGTAAATGTTGGACTGACATTCAGCACCAGTGACCACAGTATCATTCTCACATTCCAGATCGAAGGCAACATCGAACTGCAAAACAAAAACTTCGAAAAGGTACCAAACTTTCAACAAGCAGACTTAGAAAAAATCAAGAGGCATACTTAGAAATACCGACTGGTCAGAAATTGACAAAATCTAGGATGTTGAACAAACATGGGATATATTCATTCACATACTCAAAAAAGCCGTTGAGGAATGTGCGATAGACGACCGTCAAGCAATGCCAAAACTAAATGTTGGAATATTGACATTAAAAACACTTCGCTAACCAAGAAACATGCGTATAGCAGATGCAAACTAGCACATAGCCAAGCAGATAGATTAGAGTACGAAAAATGTCGCCAAGAATCTAAAAATCTCACCAAAATCAGTAGGAAATTACAAGAACAGCAGTTGCCTCTAAATACAAAGAACATCTTGAAGAAATTTTCAGGTATATCAAGAAAAAAGTACACTCCAATCAGAAATGGGGGGGGAGGGTAGTAGCAGATGAGAGGGCAATGGCAGACATCCCAGATGATCATTTTGCGTCTGTGTTCACTAATGAGAATAGCAGTAACGAACAGCCAGTCCCACCAGGACAGACAGTATTTACACGACTACTTGGGATAGATATTGCAGAACATGATGTGTTGCGTGTTATAAATTAACTTAGAATATACAAATCGCCTGGACCAGACAAAATTTACCCAAGAATACTTTACAATCTGGAAGAGTGGTACAACACTGGAAACTAGCAAATGTTGTGCCCTTGTTCAAAAAGGGTGACAAATACAATCCTGGTAATAATCGACCTATTAGCTTTAAACCAGTTGTCTGTAAACTAATGCAGTCTATTCTGAGAGACAAAATTGAGGGATTCTAGGAGAAAAACAATATTATTAAAGATTCACAACATGGTTTCCGTAAGAAGCACTCGACTTCTTGCACAATATTTACAGAACGTACGAAGAAGGGAGAGCAGTTGACGTTATATATCTCGACTTCCAAAAAGTTTTCGATAAAGTTCCTCATAGGAGGATACTAAGTAAACTAGAATCCTATGGTATACTAGGTCATGTTCACTGATGAATTTCTGAATGGCTGTTTGATCGTATGCAATGTGTTCATATGAATGAAAAGTTCTCAGATTGGCATTGTGTATCAAGTGGAGTACTTCAGGGCTCAGTCCTAGGTCCTGTACTCTTTCTAATAAACATTGATGACCTGGATGAAACTATACAGATTCGCGGATGATACCAAAATTACAAATAAGATCATATCCATAACAGAACAAGAATTACAAAATTATTTGAACACTTTACGTGAATGGGCCGATAATTTCCAGCTGTTTTTCAATATATATATAAATGTAAAGTACTTAATATTGATAATAGTAATGTCCAGCCAACTACACGATGGACGGTTTATAACTGGCAAGTGTAGAACAAGATGATCTCAAATGATCTCAGCCCAAGCAAACAGTGCTTGGATGTCATTAAAACTGCAAATAAGTTAATTGGATTTATAGATAGAGCAGTTTAGAACTGAAGAAATTATTCTTCATCTTTACAATGCTCTTGTCAGACAACCTAGAATACTGTGTACAGTGGTGATTTCCATATTACAAAAAATATATACACAAGTTAGAAAAGTGCAGTGTTGAGTAACAAAACTCATTCATAGGTTGCGGAACAAGTCGTATGAAGAACGCTTAAGGGAACTGAATTTGTTTAGTCTTTCGAAAAGGAGACTAAGAGGAGATCTGATTGAGGCCTTCAAAATTGTCAAAGGAATTGAAAACATAAATGTAGATAATTATTTCAAAATTGACGCCTCCAACGCAAATAGGACTGATGGATGCAAGATTGTAGGAAAATCATTTCAAAGAGACGCGGCAAAATACTTTTTCTTCAGTTGTGTTGTTGATATATGGAATGATCTACCATCCAACATCATTGATTTTTCCACTGTAGGGGTATTCAAAAAACATCTCGACATTTACTTAGGTACAAATCCCGGACTAGAATTATCTACTTCTAGATAGATTAATGAAAAACAGAGAAAAATATTAGTAGCGAAGGATATCATAAATAATATATTCAATAACGAAACAGCCATGTAAGGACCAATAGGTCTCTTGCTGTTCGTTTGTCCATGTAACTCCATGTACTGTAACTCCCCGCACCTCCCAGCCCACCTCCACCTCTTCCTCCTCCTCCTCTGCATTTTTCTTCCTTCTAATGCTTCGGGGATTTTTCTTGCTCTATCGCCATCTAATTAGTATTTTCTAATCTGTTCATCTTGTAAGTCTCACTGAGCCGTCCTCCCTCACTCCCTCTCTCCCTTCCGCTCCCTCTCTCTATCCCACTCCTTCCCTCCCTCCCTCCCACTCCTTCCCTCCCACTCCTTCCCTTCCTCCCTCTCTCCCACTCTTTCCTTCCCTCCCTCCCTCCCCCACTCCTACTCCTACCCTCCATCCCACTCCTTCCCTCCCTCCCATCATTCTTCTTTCCTTCTCCTCTTTTTTCCATCCACTCCATTCTTTCCTCCCTCTCCCTCCCTCCCTCCTTCTTACGCCCCCACTCCCTCTCCCTCTCCCTCCATCTCAAACCTAAAGTTTCTTCTTGTAGGTTCTATCAACGTTCACACCACATCAATGCATACAATTTTACACACACTTTCACCAAACACCGCCATTACCACCATTGACATTATTATCGTCGCCATTACCGTTATCACCACCACCACCACCACCACCACCACCACCACCACCACCACCACCACCATTACCATTATTACCTCATCATTACCGTTATCGCCACCACCATATCCACCACCGTCACCATCGCCATCACCATCACCATCACCACCATTATCATCATCACCACCATAATCTCCACCACCGCCAGCACTACCACCACCACCATCACCGCCACCACCTTCATCTCCTCCTCCTCCTCCTCCTCTTCTGAAACCACCTGTTTGCTCATCACGAGGGGAGGAAGAGGAGGAGGAGGAGGAGGAGGCGTCGACAGGTAGGAGGAGGCGGATGAGGCACCGCGACAAGTTTAGGAGGCAGCCAAGAGGGAAGGAGGAGAGGGAGGGAGGGAGGGAGGGGGGAGGGGGAGGGAAGGGAGTGTCAGGGGAGGGGATATAGGAGATAGCTACGACACCTCAGAGGACGCAAAGAAAAATAGGTAGTTGTGAGAGGGGGAGGAGGAAAAGAAGGAGGAGGAAGAGGAAAGGGAGGAGTAGGTGGAAGAGGAGGAAGTTTAGGAGGAGGAGAAAGAGGAGGAGGAGGAAAGGGAGGAGGAAAGGGAGGAGGAGTAGGTGGAGGAGGAGGAAGTGGAGGAGGAGGAAGAGGAGGGGCAGTGGTTTTTATGATTTGGAGCGGGAGAGGGAGGGAGACGGAGAAGGATAAAGATAAGGTTGATGTTGAAGACGTGGAAGAGGAGGAAGAGGAAGAGGAAGAAGAAGAAGAAGAAGAAGAAGAAGAAGAAGAAGAAGAAGAAGAAGAAGAAGAAGAAGAAGAAGAAGAAGAAGAAGAAGAAGAAGAAGAAGAAGAAGAAGAAGAAGAAGAAGAAGAAGAAGAAGAAGAAGAAGAAGAAGAAGAAGAAGAAGAAGAAGAAGAAGAAGAAGAAGAAGAAGAAGAAGAAGAAGAAGAAGAAGAAGAAGAAGAAGAAGAAGAAGAAGAAGAAGAAGAAGAGAAGAAGAAGAAGAAGAAGAAGAATGAAGAAGAAAAAGAAGAAGAAGAAGAAGAAGAAGAAGAAGAAGAAGAGGAGGAAGAAGAAGAAGAAAAGATGATGATGATGATGATGATGATGATGATGATGATGATGATGATGATGATGATGATGATGATGATGATGATGATGATGATGATGATGATGATGATGATGATGATGATGATAAGGGCAAGGAGAACCTATCTCTTCTTTAATGAAGGAGTTCCACAGAGATGAATAAAATCGCCCGGCGCCATGCGCCAGTCAGGTCAAGTCAGGCTAGGTCAGGTTAGGTCAGAAAAAAAAAAAATTGCGTCATGTATGAAGGAGACTCGACCTGTACCCGGTATCCGTTACCCAGTGGACTCGATCTCGGTTCTTCAAAGCGGTGGTCAAACCCACCCTACTCCTGGTCGCCTCCTCAATTGATAAGAAATCAATGGAAAACGCGAAAAATCCTTCAGACGTCCTTTCGGGACTTCAGGCGTTGACTTCAGGAACCGACTTCAGCTTCAGGTGCTGATTCCTGACACTGTCTACACAGTGGCATACCTTATGGATTTTTTATGGCTGACGTCACACGGATTTATCATCCATGGAGGTTGGACAGAAGAGGAGGGTGGGGTGGCGGTGGTGGGTAGGTTAGGGGATTAGTTAGGGTGTGTGGGATTTAGGGGGTGTGGGTTGGGGTTAGGGTGGGTTGAGGTTAGGCTGGGTGGGGCTTGGGGTGTGTTGGGGATGGAAAATAGGGGAAGGGTTGGGGGTTGGGTTGTGATGTTGTGGTCGGTCAAATTTCCACTGGGCCAAATGTCTTCTCGGTCAAATGTCCGCTTGGCTAAATGTCCACTTTGCTAAACCAGTTTTTGCTTATTTCCTTCTTAAACCTAATTTTTTTTATGAACGAGTATATAGCATGGGCAATTTAGAAGCAGGTATAAGCTATATTCAGACCTACCCCTTCCTCTCCTCCCCATCCTCCTCTTCCTTCTCCTCCTCCTCCTTCTCCTCCCCTTTCCTTTTCCTCTTCTCCTCCTCCTCCTCCTCCTCTCCTTCTCATTCCTCTTCTCCCCCTACTCATCCTCTTCCTCCTCCTCCTCCCCTTTCTCCTTCCTCCTCCCTCCCTACTCCTCCTCCTCCTCCCATTTTCCTTTTCTCTTCACCTCCTCCCCTTTCCCCTCCTTCTTCTTTACCCCTCCCTCTTCTCCCCCTACTCTTCCTCCTCTCCTTTCCCCTTCCTCTTCTTCCCTTATTTCTCCTCCTCCCCCATTCCCAACCCACTTCTCCCTCTATTCCTTCTACTCCTCTCATTTTACCTTCTTCTTCTTCCCCCTCTCCTCCTCCTCCTCCTCCTCCTCCTCCCCTATCCTCTTCTTTTTCTCACCTTACTCCTCCTCCCCTTTCCCCTCCCTCCGCTCCCCTACTCCTCCTTCTCCTTCCCTTTCCCTTCCCTTTTCCCCACATTCTCCTTTCATTTCCCCTCCCTTTTCTCCCCCTCCTCCTCCCCTTTCCCCTACCTTTTCCTTTCCCCCCTCTTCCTTTCTTCTTCCCTCTTCTCCCCCTTCTCCTCCTCCTCCTCCCATTTCCCCTCCCTTTTCTCCCCCTTCTCCTTCTCCCCCTCCTCCTCTTTCCCCTCGCTCCTCTCCCCCTCCTCCTCCTCCTCCTATTCCTCCTCCTCTACTTTCTCCTCCCTTTTCTCTCCCTCCTCCTTCCATTCCCCCTCCCTCTTCTCCCCCTCCCCCTCCTCTTTTTTTCTTTCTTCTTCTTCTCCCTTTTCTCCTCCATTTTACTCTTAACTTTTCTTCCGTCTCTCCCATTTCCCCTCTTTCTCCCCCTCCTGCTCCTCCTCCTTCCCCCTTTCCCCTCCCTCTTCTTCCTCTCCTCCCCCTCGTCCTCTCCTTTCCCCTTCCTCTTCTCCCCTCCTCTTTTCCCTCTCTCTTCTCCCCTCCCTCTTCTCTCCTCCTTCTCCCCTTTCCCCTCCATTTTCCCTTTTCCCTCCTCCCTCTCTTCCTTCTTCTCCTCCCCCTCTCTTCTTCTCCCCCTCCCCTCCTCCTCCTCCTCCTCCCCCCTCTTCCTCTCTCTTCGTTCGTGTCTCTCACTTCCATCTCTACCCTACACCCTTTCCCCTCTTTCACTCCCCTCTTCCCTTGTTTATCTCCTGTTCCTCTTCCCCATCTCCCTCCCTCTTCTTTTTTGCATCCTCCCCTCGTCCTTTCCCCCTTTCCCAACTCCCCTCAACCTCCTTACTGGAAGAGAGGAGAGGAGAGGAGAGGAGGGGGAGGAGAGGAGGGAGGAGGAGGGGGGAGGAGGAGGGGAGAGGAGGAGGGGAAGGAGCTAAAATGGAGTGGCATAGACTTAGTAACCATGTAGCGAGCGTTGAAACAATTGTTTGTTTTACGAGGTCAGAAAAATTTATGGATAGAGATGAAAGGTGGTATTGGGCATTGAACTGCCTAGTGCAGGCCTTATGGTCTCTTGCAATCTCCTCCTCTCTTGTGTTCTTAAGATAGAAAGGTAGCAATCTGGCAAGGGGGAGAATGAAGGAGAAAGTTGGGGCCGGGGGGGGCAAAATGCTGGTAAGGCAAAGTGAAGGGGGTAGTGGGGAGAGGGAGGGGGGAAAGGGAGAGAGGGAGAGAGGAAGGGAGAGAGGAAGGGAGGAAGGGAGGGAGGGAGGAAGGAAGGTAGGGAAGGAGAGAGAAAGGTAAGGAGGAAGAGAGCGAGGGAGAGAGGAAGAGAGAGAGGAGAGAGGGAGGGAGAGAGGGAGGAAGGAAGGAAGGAAAGGAAGAGAGCGAGATAGAGAGGAAAGGAAAAAGCGGGGAGGGAGGAAGGGAGAAAAGGAGATAGGAGGGGAGGGAGGGAGAAAGGAAAGGAGAAAGGAAGGGAGGGAGAGAGGAAGGGAGGGAGGGAGAGAGGAAGGGAGGAAGGAAGCGAGGGAGAGAGGAAGGAAGGGAGGGAAGAAGGGAGGAAAGGAGGGAGAGAGGAAGGAAGGAAGGAAGGAAGGAAGGGAAGAAGGGAACAACGAAGAGGACTTCGTGTTCAACCTCGCCAGGTCTTCCCCCTGACGCGGCCTCGTCGTGCAGGCATGGTGGCGACCTGAGGGGCGCCGTGCCGCGCCGCAGCCGCAGCTACTCAGGCGGTTGTGGCTGCGGCCGCGGCGACGGCGGCGGACCAAACGAATTGCTGGCAATACACAAACAAGTGTCGGTTCGCGAGGTGATGCGCCCTGGGGAGTAGCAGCTAGGGGGAGGGGGGGAGGGGGAAGGGAGGGAGGAGGGGAGTCGAGGGGAAGGTATTAGGTGGGATGGAAAGGTAGAGGGAGGGGAAGGACGGGGAGGGGGAGGAGGGAAAGGGAAGGGAGAGAAAGGAGAGAGAGGAGGAGGGGGAGGAGGGGGAGGAGGGGGAGGAGGGGGAAGAGTGGGAGGAGAGGAAGGAGAGGGAGGAGAGGGGGAGGAGAGGGAGGAGGGGGAGGAGGGGGAGGAGGGGGAAGAGTGGGAGGAGAGGGGAAGAAGAGGGAGGAGAGGAAGGAGAGGGAGGAGAGGGAGGAGAGGAGGGGAGGAGAGGAGGGGAGGAGAGGAAGGAGGGAGAGGAGAGGGAGGATGGGAAGGAGGAGGAGAGGGAAGAGGGGAAGGACAGGGAGGGAGAGGAAGCTGGGGAGCAGAGGGCGCAGGAGAAAAAAGAGTAGTAAGGGAAGGAAGGGAGGGGGAGAGGAAGGTGGTTAGAAGAGGGAGGAGGAGTAAGAAAGGGAAGTAAGGGAGGAGGGGAAGAGGGGAGTGGAGGAGGGGAGAGGAAGGCGTAGAGGAGAGGGAGGAAGAAGAACAGGTGGAGGAGGGGGGAAGGAAAGAAGAGGAGGAAAGCAGGAGAGGGAGAGGGAGAGGAAGGTGAGGGAAGGGAGAGGGAGGAGGGGAGGGGAGGGAAGGAAGAGGAGGGGAGAGAAAGGGACAGGAAGATGGGGAGGAATGGGAGTAGAGAGTGTGTGTGTGTGTGTGTGTGTGTGTGTGTGTGTGTGTGTGTGTGTGTGTGTGTGTGTGTGTGTGTGTGTGTGTGTGTGTGTGTGTGTGTGTGTGTGTGTGTGTGTGTGTGTGTACGGGAAGGGGAGCTACGCTCGTGTGTGTGTGTGTGTGTGTGTGTGTGTGTGTGTGTGTACGTGTGTGATGTGTGTGTATGTGTGTGATATGTGTGTGATGTGAGATGTGTGTGAGTGTGTGTGTGTGTGTGTGTGTGTGTGTGTGTGTGTGTGTGTGTGTGTGTGTGTGTGTGTGTGTGTGTGTGTGTGTGTGTGTGTGTGTGTGTGTGTGTGTCTGTGTCTGTGTTTACCTAGTTGTATTTTACGGGAAGGTGAGCTATGCTCGTGGTAACCCATTTTTGTATCTCGCAAGATCAAGTTGGTACTTAAATTCTTGTATTGTTTTTGCACACACTTTTTTTTTTTGTCTAATCTGTTCCATGTATCTATCACTCTGTGTGGGAAGCTGTTCTTTTTCAGGTCTCTTCTGTAGCTGTCCTTTTTGAGTTTCATTGCATGTCCTCTTGTTTTTCCTGTCCCACTTTAATAAGTCCTCTCTATCAAGGCATTCTTTTCCTTTCATAATTCTGTAGATGGTTAGTAGGTCCCCTCATTCTCTTCTTTGTTCCAGGGTCGGCAATTCCAGTTCGGCCAGTCTTTGTTCATATGTCAGGTTTGAAAGTGTTGGGGCCATCTTTGTCGTTGCTCTTTGTATTCTTTCTAATTTTCTTATATTCTTATTTTGTTCTGGGTGACCCTATCAGCGCTGCATATTCCAGTTTTGTCCTTATCAGTGTTTGTAATATTTTCTTAATTATTTCCTTGTTCAGGTATCTAAAGGTCACTTTTACTGATCTCAACAAATTGTATGTTTCTCCGACTATTCTATCTATATGTTTATCTGGCGACATGTATTTGGTGATGTGTATTCACTTGGTCTTTGGTCTTTGGATCACGTGTTGGACTCGTGATCGACAGCTATTTCCCTCCTGGAAGAGAGCTCAGAGAGCTCGTAGGTCCGATCTATGGTTAATGCTATGACCTAACACACACACACACACACACCCAAACTCCCCGCCCACGACACTCAGAGAAACGACCCGAAGCGCAGCGCGGTACCGAAAGACTTTCGGCCCTGGGCAGGATTCGAACCATGAGCTGCGGGCCACTATTGTGGCAGCTCAGTGCTCTACCAACTACGCCACCGAGTCGTGTGTGTGTATGTGTGTGTGTGTGTGTGTGTGTGTGTGTGTGTGTGTGTGTGTGTGTGTGTGTGTGTGTGTGTGTGTGTGTGTGTGCATGTGTGCGCGTGCGCGCGCGTAAGCTTCCCATTCCCAGAGCCCAATCCGCACCGCAACCGCAATTCGGTGTTGCCTGCCGCGGGAGGGAACCCTGCGGAGTGCCCTTGCCCCCTCCACGTCAGTTAAATGGTTCCAATCAAGGTTCCTACACGTCCCCCACCCTCCCTCC
>NC_134808.1:25696620-25706620 GCF_046742065.1 Oratosquilla oratoria | reverse complement strand
AACAAAAACTTTCCGTTGACATTAAGCAAGTAGAAGGGTAGTTTACAAGTCACTAGCACTAGTGCAGTGTTTCTTAACTTGGGGTACGAAACCTTGAACCTGGGGGTACGAGGCATGATAGCCAGTGCAATGGTACTGTGTATTTACCATGAGAAAGCAAAGCCAGGTTCGTATCACTAATCCTTTTCATGTGTTTGCATTGTATTTGGACTGGATGGGGGTACGAGATCTTTTTTTTTTTGAGATACCAAGGGGTACGGGCATTGAAGAAGGTTAAGAATCACTGCACTAGTGGCTACTATACTAGCTAACCAAACGAGGGTTAAGGGAGCGATTTTAACGTCGATAATCTCGTCGGAGATGCCTAACAACGCCAGATGGATTAATTTGATGCAAACCTTTGCGGTCTTGGTGTTCATAGAGTAGACCATTTGTTCTTTATATCTTTTTGGAACAAAATGAACAGAAATTGTGTCGGTCATTTTCAGTTAAGGACAAGTACTTTCATAAAATCTATTTTTTTTTTCTAAATGCCTCTGTAAATATTATTGGTATTTTTAAAATAATATCATCACCATCATTACTACCATCCTTACCACCACCACTACCCCATCCACCACCACCACCTCCACCACCATCACCACCACTACCACCCCTCTACTACCACTTCCACCTCCACCACCAACTCTACCACTCCACTATCACCACAACCACCACCACCTCCACCACCACCACGTCCCCTCCATCACCATCACCCCTCCACCTCCACCTCCACCACTACCACCACCACTTCACCACCACCACCTCCACCGCCACTTCTACCACTACCACCACTATTTCATCACCACCATCTCCACCACCACCTCCACCACCAACCCTACCACCTCCACCACCACCACGACCACTAATTCCACCACCTCCACCACCAACACTACCACATCCACTACCACTTCCACCACCACATCCACCACCACTACTACCACCACCACCGCCACCGCCACCACTACCACCACCTTTCAAGGACCCTATCTCACGCCTATTCAGAAACCGACAAAAGCCTTCTTAGCCGTTTCCCTATTGTATGGAAACCAGGTCGGCAGATTTGGGAGGCTGGCCGAAAGCCCTCTGGCCAAAAGCCCCCTTGGTTGAAAACCACCTTGCCAAAAGCCCCCTTGGCTGAAAGGCCTCTGGCCGAAAGCCCCCTCGCCAAAAGCCCCCTCTTTCCTGCCTCTTCTCCTCCACCTTCCTGGCTATCCTCCTCCTCCTCTTCCTCCTTCTTCCCTCTCCTCCTCCTCCACCTTCCTGCCTTTCCTCCTCTTCCTCCCCCTCTCCTGCTGCTTCCTCTCCTACTCCCCTTTCTTCCTCCCCTCCTTCATTTCCTCCTTTCTCCCTCTCCTCCTCCTTCCTCCCTCTCTTCCTCTACCTCTTCCTTTGCCTCCTCTTCCTCATTCTCTTCCGCCTCCGCCTCCTCTACCCCCTTCCTCCTCCTCTTTTTCCTTCTTCCTTTTCTTTAGCCTCCTCTTCCTTCTTCTTCGTCTATGAAGTTCCTCCCCCTCCCTCACTCCCCCTCGGCCGTCCTGCCTTATCTCTCGCTGGGGGTCGCCTACCTATCTCTCATCGACCTTTCGGCCTTTACTTGACCTTATTTGACCTCGCTCCTTCTTCTCCTCCTCTTCCTCCTCCTCCTCCTCCTTCTGTACCTCCTCTTCCTCCTCCTCCTCCTCTTTCCCCCTCTTCCTCCTGCTCCTCTTTCCCCTCTTCCTACTCTCCCTCCTCCCCTTCCTCTTTCCCCTCTTCCTCCTGCTCCTCTTTCCCCTCTTCTTACTCTTCCTCCTCCTCCTTCTCTTCCCCTCCTCCTCCTGCTCCTCTTTCCCCTCTTCCTCCTCCTCCTCTTTCTGGAATAGGGAAATTAGTAACAACTTCTCTCGTAAAAAAGGTGCGCACAAAAAGTATTTATCAACTAAAATCCAAGACAATAAATTAACACTAGACAGAATTCGCTGCGAAATCAAAACACTGATAAAGCGTAGCAAGAAAAATCTTGAAGAGTATATTGCTGAGGCAAGCAAGTCGAACCCTAAGGAATTCTATAGTTACGCCAATAACAAGAAAACGCTTACCTGTGGCATTGGACCACTAAATGACAATGAAAGTAAACATACGGATGATGAAAATGAGATGGCCTTAATCCTTAATAATTTTTTTGCATTCGTCTTCACATACGATGATTGCTCAGTGTATTAGCCACCAGAACATAAAATGTCCCAAAACGTTTTAAATCAACTCATAATTACCGAAAGTGATGTCGTACAAGTAATTGATAAGCTCAAAATAAATAAAGCCCCGGGACCTGACAAAATTTCACCTAGAGTTTTGCGAGAAGTCAAAAATCAAATCAGCAAAACCTTGTGCATCCTTTTCAACAAATCTTTAACACTTGGTAAAGTTCCATCAGATTGGAAATGTGCTAACGTAACACCAATATTCAAGAAAAGGGACAAATCACAACCAGGCAACTCCAGACCGATTAGCCCGACTTCGATTGTATGTAAATTGCTAGAGACCATCATTCGCGACAGTGTGGTGAAATTTTTAGAAGAAAATAGAATTATGAAAGATTCGTAACATGGCTTCCGTAGCAAACGCTCATGTTTAACTAATCTCCTCGACTTCTTTCATGACGTCTTTAACAAATACGAGGAATGTAGATCTGTTGATATAATTCATCTAGATTTTCAGAAGGCATTCGATAAAGTTCCCCATAAACGATTGCTCGACAAATTAAAAACGCACAGTATTTCTGGTAGTATCCACAACTGGATTAAAGATTGGCTCTCTGAGCGAAAACAGAGAGTTGTAATTAACGGGGCCTCATCTAGCTGGCTCGACGTTAAAAGTGGCGTACCGCAAGGATCAGTTTTGGGACCCGTTTTGTTCTTGATATATGTAAATGATCTAGACGACGGCCTCCTCTGCAAAGTATCAAAATTTGCTGATGACACAAAAATTACCGGTAAAGTAACAACCACCAAAGAGAAAGAAACTCTGCAATCCGATCTAGACAGATTATCAAGCTGGGCTAGCAAGTGGCAAATGAAATTTAACATTAACAAATGTAAAGTCATGCACATTGGAAGTAACAGTGATCACATCTAATACCAAATGAATGGCGAAATACTGGATTCAGTAACTATAGAAAAAGATCTAGGGGTTTTAATATCAAATGACTTGAAGCCAAGTCAACATTGCTCAGAAGTTGTTAAAACAACAAATAAATTGGTTGGCTTTATCGGGAGAGTCTTCGAAAATAAATCAGAAAAATATTGCTAAAACTTTATAATTCCTTGGTCCGTCTCCATCTCGAATACTGTGTACGATTTTGGTCCCCATACTACCAGAAAGATATTAGTAAACTAGGAAGAGTGCAACGGAGAATGACTAAAATGATACCAAGACTGAGAAATCTGCCGGATGAAGAAAGAATTTAAAGTCTAAGTTTATTCTCACTATCAAAAGAAGAATGCGAGGAGATTTAATCGAGGTTTTTAAAATGTTCAAAGGCTTTGACAACATCAATGTCGAAGATTACTTCTTATTAGACCAATCAAATACAAGAAGACGTCACGATTTTAAAGTAATTGGTAAAAGATTTTCTTCGAATGAAAGTAAGCACTTCTTCTTTAACCGGGTTGTTAATGTGTGGAATTCGTTACCTTCCACCGTCATTGAAAGTAACACAATAACATTTAAAAATAGCTTAGATAAATATTTGGACTCTAATACGCAAATATAATACTATCCTTTCCAATAAAGAATCTAGCAGCCCTACATTTAATTGTAATTGGATGGAACAGTGGTAGCAGTAGTGTTAGTTCATCTTCTATTACCTAGTTGCTCTGTTTTCTCACTGTAGCTTAGTATAGTAAACACAAACAGCCTCGTTAGGGAAAGTAGGCCTGCTGTTGCTTGTTCTTACTTTGTGTTCCTTTGTGTTCTCCTCTTCCTACTTCTCCTTCTCCTCCTGCTCCTTCTCCTCCTGCTCCTTCTCCTACTGTTCCTTCTCCTATCTTCCTCCTCCTCCGCTTACTCTTTCTCCTCTAACTTCTCCCTCTCTTCTACTTCTTCCTTCTCTACCTTCTATTCCTCCTCCTAATCCTCTTTTTTCATCCTCCAACATCCCACTACTCTTCTTTTCGTTCTCCTACTTCCTCTTCCTTCTCCTCCTCTTCTTTCTCTTCCTTCTCCTCCTCCTCAGCCCAGAGGACCTCAGCTCGGTGGTATCATGGTGCCATAGCATATGACCAACTGACCCCTGGGGTGAGACTCTCCAGGGCCGAAGAGGTCATCCTCCACAGATTCCAGCTCGGATATCGGTGCTTCCAGGAGGCGATGGGACAACTGGAGGGCTGCAAACACTTCGGAGCAGCTGGAACCAACGCGTTGAGCCACAATGTAGCTGACTTTCCAGCGACTGGATTCCTACTTGCGGACCCCAGGACCACGGCGGAGGGTTTCATGGACAGACTGGTTTCGTTGAGTTATACTTAATTGTATGTCTTGACATATGGCGATGATGAGGCATATTTAACCCACTGCCAAGTACTGATACCTCCGACTTTCAGCTTAGGTAACCAGGAAGGATGACCTGGACCGACCAAATAGGACGCGGCGGCTGCGGAAATTCCAAACCACGTCGACAGGACCGAGAAGGACCGAAAAGACTGCGCAGCGCAAGAGGAGGAATCAACAGACAAGACAATCTCCATTTAATACATTAGAACATATGACTTAACATTGTAAAAGACATACCCGTATGTCTTCTTAGGATTAATGGGTAGAGACTCACACAAGTTGTAAACTTGTAAATCATAAAAAAAACTCCTCCTCCACCTCCTCCTCTTCCTCCTCCTCCTCCTCGTCCTTTGGACATCCTGACGACGTGTACAACTGGCTCCACTTCTGAGTACCTGACGCTTTCCAACGTAGTTATTACTGTCTCGGAAATATCCAGTGCTTCTATCCTTAGAAAACAAAGATTTTAGAAAAAAAAAATAACCAAAATTCTCATTTTGAGACCAGTAAAAAAAAAAAAAAAGCCTGGTTCATGTAGTCAATACCTCATACATAATCTAGTTTAGTGTTATAGGCGTAGACTAGTTTAAACTAGAAACGAGTTTACTAGATCGTAGCAGCTCCGTTCCTATCTTAGTTACACAACACGCCAATTGCCCCTCGGCCACTGTATTACTCAGAAGTGAATCCCACTCGCTTCCATTAGTCAGAATAAAATCACTAAAGAGCGTTACAGGGTTCGTGTGGAGATGAGGGCGAGGGGCGAGGGGGCGAGGTAGGGGGAAGGGCGAGGGGCGAAGGTGGAGGAGTAATAGGCAAGGGAGAGAGGTGCAAGGGGAGAAAGGGCGAGGGGCGAGGGGCGAGGGATGGTGAGAGGGCGAGGAGTGAGTTAGGGGCGAGGTAGGGGGAAGAGTGAGGAGTGGAGGGGCAAGGAGAGAGGGAGGAGGGGCGAGGGGCGAGGGGGGAGGGGCGAGGGGGGAGGGACGAGTGGGGGAGGGGCGAGGGGCGAGGGGGGCGAGCTCGGCGCTTTAGTTTCCTGCTGAGATTCAAAGATCGTCATCGCTCCTGCTTAACTCTTCGTGATGATGGAGCGAGATGGAGGAGGAAGAGGAGGAGGAGGAGGAGGAGGAAGGGTAGGTGGAAGAGGAGGAAAAGGAAGAGGAGGAAGAAGAGGAAGAGGCGGAGGAAGAGGAGGTGGAGGAGGCGGAGGAGGAGGAGGAAGAGGAGGAGGTGGAGGCGAAGGAGGGGTAGGAAGAGAAGGAGGTGGAGGAGGAGGAGGAGGAGGAGGAGGTGGAGGAGGTGGAGGCGGAGGAGGAGGAGGAAGAGGAGGAGGAGGTGGAGGCGGAGGAGGAGGAGAAGAAGGAAGAGAAGGAAGAGGAGGAGGTGGAGGCGGAGGCAGAGGAGGAGGAGTAGGAGGAAGAGAAGGATGAGGAGGAATAGGAGGAGAAGGAAATGGAGGAGGAGAAGGAGGAGGGGAGGAGGAGGAAAATGAAGAAGATGAGAAAGAGGGAAAGGAGGGGAAGAAAGAAGAGGAGGAGGAGGAGGAGGAGGAGGAGGAGGAGGAGGGGGGACTAGGGGGAAAGGGAGGAGGAGGACAATACTCGTGCGTAGGATAGAAAAAACAAAGCGAAGCGAAGCAAAACAAAGATAGAAAAAGAAATGAGCGTGTCTGTGTGTTTGTGTGTGTATGTATATATGTATATATGTATGTGTATGTGTGTATGTGTATTTGTGTGTATATATGTATATATGTATGTGTATGTGTGTATGTGTATTTGTGTGTGTGTGTGTGTGTGTGTGTGTGTGTGTGTGTGTGTGTGTGTGTGTGTGTGTGTGTGTGTGTGTGTGTGTGTGTGTGTGTGTGTGTGTGTGTGTGTGTGTGTGATTCATCATTCACCATGGTCTTGGATCACGTGTTGGACTCGTGATCGACAGCTACTTCCCTCCCGGAAGAGAGCTCAGAGCTCGTATGACCGATCTATGGGTAATGCTGTGACCTTACACGCACACACATCCCAACTCCCCGCCTACGAGAGTTAGAGTAACGACTCGAAGCGCAGCGATATTGAAATTATTTCAGCCCTGGGCAGGATTCGAACCCGAACCGCCGTAGTGACAGTCGGAGCCTCTACAAACCGCGCCACCGAGTCGTGTGTGTGTGTGTGTGTGTGTGTGTGTGTGTGTGTGTGCGCGTGTGTGAACCTAATTATACAAGAATAGATAAACACTCATGATTTTCCGTTCTTGCGTCTTCATGTACACACAAACACACACACACACGTACACACGTACACACACATGTACACACCCTCGCTATGGATTGACTAACCTCCATCTTGTTTTCCATTTCCCTTGTCTTCAGTTACAGAGAATTGAAATCTTTAGAAAGAGCCTAACTTGTTAGAAAATCTAGTTAACTAGACCGCCCCACGAGCGTAAGGGCAAAACACGCAATTTTTCGATTGGGATAGAAACTCTCCATTGGCGCGTCACGGGAACCAGAGAGGCGAAGAGTCATCCAATTAGAAAGGCGAGTCGAGGCTCTGTCTTCTTGAAAAAAAAAAAGTCATCTGCTGGTCGAGGTGGTTGTAGGTGATTAAGAGCCATGCAAAAGTGACGAAGGAAAATTAATAATACAAACTTAGAAAAATAAATAAGTGAAAATAATATTATAATGTAGTACTGAATATGGTAAATATATGTGTAAAGAAAAAATAAAAACAAAGAAAAATAGTATAAAATGAGAAAAATTTGTAAAAAAATAAACAAATAAATAAGATAAAATAGAATATGATAAATAAATAGAAAAATGAAAATAAAAAATAAAGTAAATGAATATAGATATAAATAGGAAGATGTAGTTGAATGTATAAACAGATAAATAAATATAAGTAATCATAAAAATAAATAAAATAGAATAAAACTTATTGTATTTTCTTTGGCCATTGTAACTTTGAGTTTAGAAATTAGTGAAAATGTAGGTATTATATATAGAGGATTGAATTACTGGTAAAGTGTAAATTTTCACAAATAATTCATTACTCTAATAACAGAAAATAAACAATGGAGAACAACACACAGACACGCGCACACACGCACGCACACACACACACACACACACACACACACACACACACACACACACACACACACACACACACACACACACACACACACAATTCCTTGCCCACCAGTGTTGGAGTGTCAGCTTTCAGTGCAACGAAGCCGAAATTTTCAGCTAGACAGGACTCGAACTCGTATTGTTGAATTTGCGGGAGATAATGGTGCCACTACTCTATAGAACCGTTTATGCGTGTGTGTGTGTGTGTGTGTGTGTGTGTGTGTGTGTGTGTGTGTGTGTGTGTGTGTGTGTGTGTGTATTTACCTAGTTGTATTTTACGGGAAGGGGAGCTATGCTCGTGGTAACCCGTTTTTGTATCTCGCAAGATCAAGTTTGTTCTTAAATTCTTGTATTGTGTTTGCCCACTCTCTATTTTTCGTCCAATTAGTTCCAGATATCTATCACTCTGTGTAGGAAGCTGTTCTTTTTCAGGTATCCTCTGTAGCTGTCCTTTTTGAGTTTCATTGCATGTCCTCTTGTTTTTCCTCTGTCCCACTTTAATAAGTCCTCTCTATCAAGGCGTTCTTTTCTTTTCATAATTCTGTAAATGGTTAGTGCGTGTGTGTGTGTGTGTGTGTGTGCGTGTGAGTATGTGTGTTTATGTGTGTGTGTGTTTACGTGTGTGTGTTTGTTTGTGTGTGTGTATGTGTATGTGTATGTGTGTGTGTGTGTGTGCATGTGTGTTTTCATGTGTGTGTGTGTGTGCATGTGTGATTTGTGTGTGTGTGTGTGTGTGTGTGTGTGTGTGTGTGTGTGTGTGTGTGTGTGTGTGTGTGTGTGTGTGTGTGTGTGTGCATGTGTGTGTTCGTGTGTGTGCATGTGTGTGTTCATGTATGTGTGTGTGTGTGTGTTTGTGTGTGTTTTTTGTGTGTGTGTGTGTGTGGTGTGTGTGTGCGTGTGTGTATGTATGTGTGTGTGTGTGTGCGTGTGTGTGTGTGCGTGTGTGCGCGCGCGCGCGTGTGTGTGTGCGTGTGTGTGTTTATGTGTGTGTGTGTGTGTGTTTATGTGTGTGTGTGTGTGTGTGTGTGTGTGTGTGTGTGTGTGTGTGTGTGTGTATGTGTGTGTGTATGTGAGCGTGTATATAGTATACACCCATGTTTTGTTTAAATGTGTGTATGCGTTTCTTGTATTTACATCAACTCTATTCCTGCCTTTGTAGCCTTTGTCTCTGCTACATGAATTGGATTTTTTTTCCTTCCATTCATTACTTCCGGTTGTGTTTGCTCTGCTTCCTTTTTGCTCTATTGGAATTTCCGTGTATATTTCTAGTTTGGACAAATTTAGGTTTAAGAAGGAAATTGGTAAGAACTAGTTTACTAATAGTGTGGTTAACGAATGGAGTAGACTTAGTAACCATGATATAGTGAGCACTGAAACAATTGGCTGTTTTAAGAGATGAGATAATCTCATGGATAGATATGACAGGTGGTAATAGACATGGAACTGCCTAGTGTAGGCCTTATGGTCTCTTGAAGTCTCCTACATTCTTATGCTCTTATATCTTTAAGAGAAGCTTAGATAACGTTATGAACAGAGATAACAGGTGGTAAGAGACATGGAACTGCCTAGTATAGACCTTGTGTTCTTTTGCAGCCTTCACTCTTATATCCTTTTCTCTGTCCTGTATTCTCTTCACATTCCCCTTCGTCTATCAAACATTTGCGAAACACATGAACCAAACATTTGTTTAACACATGAAAACCTTCCTCTGAGGGTCTGCCAAGTCAAAGACAACCTGCAAACTGCAACATGCGACCTGCAACCTGTGACCTGCAGCCTTTGAAATGAGTGACCTATTGCCTGTTAAGCTCCTTTGGAGGCTGTCTGCCTCTGTGGGTGTTAATCTCATTATTTAGCTACCGGGGGAGGGGGGAGGTAGTGTAACTTTCCTTCTAACTTCTTATGGAAAATTACAAAAGAGCACACACACACGAACAAACATACATTTAAACGTCCAGGATCTCCATATTGCATGATCAAGCCTTGAGACGATGAGAGGCCAGACAGCATTTATTTCAACACACACGCAATACTCCGTATCTGAATCAATACAGACACAAATTAAACCACAAGAAACAATTACATAACCTAAATATAAGTATACGATAGCATGTATAAATGACTAACCTCCTTTTTATAAGATTTAAACAAAAATGATTGTAAGGCTGTCAACGTCCCATCAGAAATGCTATGTCAGCATTTCTACTGGTTCAAAACCAGAAGCGAGCCAAAGGGCCGACAGTCAGTAGGTGAACGTAGATTGAGTAGGATCTACGAAGTGTATTCCAAGTGCCAAATATACGTAAG
>NC_134808.1:25686620-25691620 GCF_046742065.1 Oratosquilla oratoria | reverse complement strand
ATTTGGAAGTGGGTAGAAACAACTTCGCCTACCGTGTAGTTAATAAATGGAATAAACTTCCTGCAGAGGCAGTGCAATGTAGTTCAGTTCGAAGCTTTAAGATTCGTTTAGATAAACATTTAAGCAAGATGCTGTAATGACTGTCATTTATTTTATATTATTTGATTATTTGTTTGTTATTATTTGTCTATTTATTATTTGCTTGATTTCCATTTATTTTTATTTATTTGTCAGTTTATTATTATTTACTATTTACCTGTTTATCATTTAACTATACCTATGTATTATTTATTTAATTCATTATTATTTATATTTTTATAATTTTCATTTGATCTATTTTTTACCATTTATACATATATTTTTTCACATCCAACCTAGTTATGGAGCGAAAGGTCTACTGTTGGCATGCTCCGCCTTTGTAATCCTTTGTAATATACATATGTATACACACACACACACATACACACACACACACACACACACACACACACACACACACACACACACACACATATATATATATATATATACATACATACATATACATATATTAGTTCATTAAACTAAAATTCCGGCTGTCTACCACGCGGTAACTTTGCGCCCACAAACGCAGTCAAGGACACGGTGGGAGGTGGTAGGTGGTATGACCTAACTAGCCAATTACGCGAACATTATTATCAAAGCGTCTGGATCGAAACCGAGACTCGGGCGCCAAGTATGTCTAAGGACACTGAACGACCTCGTTACCTCAAGAGAGGAAATGCCTGTCTTCTTACATTTGATTTTATTTGATTTTATTATAATTTGAAATAATTTAATTCTAATTATTTTCATTTAATTTTATTGAGCTTATTTCAACCCAATCCAGTTACATCTTATTTTATTTTATCTCATTTTATTTCATCTTATTATTATTTCATCCGGTTACATTTTTTATTTTTTATTTTGATTAATCTAATTTAAATTTCAATTAACTCTAATTTCGTTGAAGTTGATTTAAACTAATCTAATTATATTTCATCTATTTCTATATAATTCAATTTGATTAAATTTGATTTTATCTAATTTCTTAAATTAGTTTAAATTAATCTAATTTAATCTAATCTGCTTATCTACTAATTTATAAATTTATTTATGTGTTTATACAATTACCTACTTATTCATGCACCTATTCATTCATTTATACAATTAGCAATTTGTTAATCTATCTACATATCTATTCATCTATTAGTTCATCGTCATCATCATCATCATCATCATCATTCTATCATTATTCTACCTATATTTATCATTATCATTATTAATATCATTATTATTATTGTTATCATTATTCATTATTATAGACATAACCAACTTCTTTAGAAGCTCTAATCTTGCCGAGTGGATCGATGGAAGTGACGAGGAGAAAGACAAAGAATATGAGGAGGAGGAAGAAGAGGAGGAGGAGGAAGAGGAATAAGAGGAGAAAGAGGAGGAGGAAGAGGAATAAGAGGAGAAAGAGGAGAAAGAGGAGGAAGAGGAATAAGAGGAGAAAGAGGAGGAGGATGCGGAGGAGGATGCGGAGGAGAAAGAGGAAGATAAAGAAGAGGAGGAAGAAGAGAAAGAGGAGGAGGAGAAAGAGGAGGAGGAGAAAGAGGAAGAGGAGGAGGAGGAAGAGGAAGATAAAGAAGAGGAGGAAGAAGAGAAAGAGGAGGAGGAGAAAGAGGAGGAGGAGAAAGAGGAAGAGGAGAAAGAGGAAGAGGAGAGAGAGGAAGAGGAGAAAGAGGAAGAAAAGGAAGAAGAGGTTATTATAGATTTCCTCTTTCAACGGGTCCGACTCGGCCCGTCTTTAAAAGGCCAATAATAATTCCGGATTCCAATATTTCTACTCCGCCAGAGAGAGATACAATTAAGCGCCAAATCTGGATATGGGCGAATGGGGGCAAAACTGAGGCTCCCGTCCGGCAAAAGTGGAACACGTAATCATCCGGATCGTTAACCACCTTCCCCCCTCTTCCTCCACCTACCTCCCCTTCCTTTCCCCTTCTCTCCCCTTCCCTCCCCCTACCCCTACCCATTCTCTCTCCATCCCCTCTCCTCCTCCTCTCTTTCCACCTCCCTCCACCTTCCTCCCTTTTCCCTTCTCTTCCCTCACCCTCCCCTCCTCCCTCCCCGGGTAGAGGTAAGGGAGGAACGGGAAGGTGGGGGGGAGGGATATGCAGGGGAGGGGATATGGAGGGGAGGGGAGGGGAAGGGAGGTGGAGGGGAGGGGGAGGGAGGTGGAAGGTGGAAGGAAGGGGGAGATGGCGGGGAGGGGATATGGAGTGGAGGGGGAAGTGGAGGGGAGGGAGGGGGAGACAGAGAGGAGGGAGGTGGAAGGGAGGGAGGGGGAGGAAGGGAGGGAGGGGGAGATGGAGGGGAGGGAGGTGGAAAGGAGAGGAGGAGATGCAGTGGAGGGAGGTGGAAGGAAGGGAGGAAGGAGGAGGGGGAGGGAGACGACTTCCGGTCTGAAAAGGGGTACTGGTCGTTCCTGAATCCTTTCAAAATGGTGTCCGTTCCTCAGTCGCATAAATTCAACAGCTTTATCAATAATGATTTTAATATCTTTTTTCGAAAAAAAAATCTTAGTTGACTTTATTCTGGTTAACAGCCATTTTCTCCTTCACCTCCTCTCTCTTCTCCTCCTCCTCTTCCAAGATTGCGAAACAAGCCTTACGAAAAGCGCCTAAGTGAACTAAATTTGTTTACCTTCTTGAAAAGGAGATCGAAAAGGGATCAAATTAAGTTTTTCCAAATTTTTAAAAGAAATGAAAACATGAATATGGAAAATATTTTGCAATTGACACCTCCAACGCAAGAAGTAATGGATGCAAAATTGTAGGAATTTTTTTTCAAACAAGTGAATTAATATACTCCTTGGCGTTGTTAGTGCACATATGGAATGGTCTATTACTGGAGAACAATGTATTTGGTGAATTGACAAAAGTACATATTCTTACCTAATTCGAGAATACTAAATTAAAATTTGAAATCAGATTCTCTCTAAATGCTAAAAAAAATTCCTAATATCAATAACTAATATTATACAATAATCTTAATTTAATCACGCCTATAATCATGCCCTGAAGTAATTTTGAATCATACTTTTGCGTTATCTATAGCAAAAGCAGGCTTTTTTGCACAAACATTTTATTGCATATGAGAAGAAACTTGAATTACACATTAGGATTATAAATACAGTAATCAAATAAATGCTAATTCATTAATGACCATACGTCAAGCTGGAAGACATCTTGATTTCAATCGGGGAAAATTTTGCGTTTGTAACTCTTTCTCTTGTAAGTCTTCTCTGGCTGATCTCTTCTAATCGTCCAGCAGTAGTCCGCCATCATGTGTCTATCCCAGTGACCTTGGTAGCGCTCTTCCATCGTCATCAAATCCTGATGGAAACGTTCCCCTTATTCCTAACTGGCAGCTCCCAGATTCTCTGGGAATCGGTCGAGGTGACTATTTAGGAAATGCAGCTTCACACTCATGTTGCATCCCAGATCACGATATGCTAAAAGCATATTAGTAACCAGATCCTCGTAGTTATGTGCTTTTTTGTTTCCCAAGAAGTTACGAACAACGGCAGAAAATGAGAGCCAGGCTGGCTTCTCATGGTGTTCACGAATCTAGAATCACTCAGAAGTCTTCGGATTTGGGGACCATCAAATACTCCTGCTTTTATTTTTTCGTATGACAAAGCAGGAAACGCCGATACTATGTACTGAAAACAATCATTGTCAGTGCTCAACGCCTTGATATACTGCTTCAGTTTGAGATGAAGTGGAGGGAAAACGATCTTCTCTCGACTTACGATTGGCTCATTAACGATGCTTCGCATTTCTGCTCCAAAGTTTCCCGAACTGGCCAATCTATATGGGCTCAGTGTTTGTCATGGGCTCGACTGTCCCACATACAGATATAGCATGGAAACTGTATATCCCTTCTGCTGGCCAAGGAGAAAGTTGACCATCTTAAGGTCTACACATAGTATTTAAGTAAATTCATGACCATTCTTATGTCATCGTGAGTTTCTCGCAGATGGACAGAGTGACCGAGAGGAACTGCACCAAAGTCATTGCCAATATGCAAAAGGATACGCTTGGAGCTATCCAAAACCGTCTCTACTCAGTAGGGATATACTGTAGGTGCCAAGTCCCAACTCGGTTAACAGACCAGGAACATCGTGACAGTATACAAATCATTTGTCCTCAGAGAAATACTTAACAAATGTACTCTCCCTTGTACCGACCTGTCAAGCATATGTCTTTCACTCAACCTAGAGGCTAAAAGTTTGGAGAGCGCCAAATCACGTATCAAGTCATTCAAATCCTCTTCACTGAAACAGTGAGGAGCTAATGACTGTTCAGCATCTGATGATGAATCTGCAGACTCTGAATCCATTCCGTGGACGTCCATATCAGGTACATCATTTTCATCCACGGAGGAACCATATCCGATGAAAATCAGAACTGGTAGAGAGAATGTTGGAGGTAGTCGATTTTGTGCTGATTTTTTTTGCCAATCCCTTTAGTATTCACCAGACAGAAATGACAGTCCGATACATGATCCTTTGGCTCTCGCCACACCGTGGGGATTCCAAAAGGAAGACCATTTCTCTTTCCTTTCGTCCATTCACGAAGATGTTCTACACATCTATGGCAAACAGCATGTGGGGCCCACTTTTTACCTTGATCGTCAAGAGGAACATCGAAATATGCCTTATAAGTGCGAATCACAAAGTTTGAAAATTTGCGCCTTTGACGAACTAGCATGTAACAGTCACATATGTAGTAGAAGATATCTGGATCATTAACGCATTTTCCACGTAACGAAGCCATCACTCTAACATGAGACCTGAATAAAGAAACAATAATACCAATATTTTGCACAATAACACTTATTACTATCTTACTACTATGTACTGTGAAGTATTTGCTTTCTACAAGCACCCTCTGTCCGTCCGGAGGGCAGTT
>NC_134808.1:25674120-25681620 GCF_046742065.1 Oratosquilla oratoria | reverse complement strand
CTTCCCCCTCCCCTTCCCCCTCCCACTCTCCTCTCTCCCTTTCCCTCTCCCCTTCCTCCTCTCACCTCTCCCCCTCCCCTTTCCCCTTCCCACTCTCACCTCTCCCCTTCCCCTCTCACTCTTCTTCTTTTTCTCCCCCTTCTCCTTCTCCTCCTCCTTCTTCTCCATCTCTCTCTCCCCCTCCCCCTCCACCTCCCTCCATCTTCCCATCCTCTTCCCCTACTTATCCTCCCTTCGTCTCCAACCTTCTTCTCCTCCTTGCCTCTCCCCCTTATCCCTCTTCCCTACTCTCCCCTTTCCTTCTCCCTCTCCTACCTCCCTCTTCCCCTTCCCTTCCCTCCCATTCCCCCCTCCCTCGCTTACCTCCCTCTTCCACTGCCATCCTTCCCCATCTTCTCTTCCTCTCTCGCTTCCCTCTTCCCCTATCTACTCTTCCTCCCTATTCCCTCCCCTCCCCCTCCCTATTCTTCCCTCCCTTTCCCCCCTCCCTGTTCCTCCTCCCTCTCTTACCTGCCTCTTCCCCTGCCATCCCTCCCCCTCTCCCCCCTCCCCCCCTCAACGTGTTAACAGATTCTGCGCGCCCAAGGATAGATTGTTAGTTTGACTTACGAGTGTGGATCTCGTCTTGTCCGGATCGTTAGCCAACGGATTCGATTTCGTTTATGACTTCGATCAAATGGGTTGGCCAAAAGGGGGGGAGGGGAATGAGTCCTCAGGAAGACCCTTATGGGGGGGAGGGGGGAGGAGACCCTTCTTCGGATCAGGTAAAGACTTATGTGTGGCTCGATGTGAAGATACTTTTTTTTTCTTATCCTTTTATGTATTTATTGTTTTGGTCCGTGTGTGTGTGTGTGTGTGTGTGTGTGTGTGTGTGTGTGTGTGTGTGTGTGTGTGTGTGTGTGTGTGTGTGTGTGTGTCTGTGTGTGTGTGTCTGTGTGTGTGTGTGTGTGTGTGTGTGTGTGTGTGTGTGTGTGTGTGTGTGTGTGTGTGTGTGTGTGCGTTAGTATGTATGTGTGTGTGTTAGTGTGTTAGTGTGTGTACGTGTGTGCGTGTGTTGGTGTGTGTGTGTCAGTGTGTGTGTGTGCGTGTTTTGGTGTGTGTGTGTCAGTGTGTGTGTGTGTGTGTGTGTGTGTGTGTGTGTGTGTGTGTGTGTGTGTGTGTGTGTGTGTTTGTGTGTTCGTGTGCATACCTGTGTGTGTGTGTGTGTGTGTGTGTGTGTGTGTGTGTGTGTGTGTGTGTGTGTGTGTGTGTGTGTGTGTGTGTGTGTGTGTGTGTGTGTGTGTGTGTGTGTGTGTGTGTGTGTGTGTGTTTACGTTTACCTGTGCATACATTTGATTACACAGGAGCGCATAAGAATGTCAACATTCAAATTAGCTGCAAAGCTTTGTCGACCGGAACAGCTTCTCTCGTCTGAGCAGTCTTCGGCAACTGCTCAGAGAAGAGCTGCTCTGCTCAAAGAAGAGCTCAGTTGCTATCCAATGCCTTTCAACTTTGTTGAGATCTTCTTCAGAAAAGTGTTGTAATTGTTGTGATGTATATATATATATATATATATATATAAATATATATTCCACATGGTCTTTTCACTATATATGCATACATACATACATATATACATACAAGGGGTTAGGTCGATCATGTAAAGGAACACTAAGTGTGAAGTCGACCAATACGGAGTACACACACACACACACACACACACACACACACACACACACACACACACACACACACACACACACACACGTATACACACGCACGCGCGCGCACACACACACACACACACACACACACACACACACACACACACACACGACTCGGTGGCGCGGTTGATAGAGTACTGGACTGCCAGTACGGAGATGCGGCAGTACCTGGTTCGAATCCTGCCCAGGGCCGAGATTATTTCGGTATCGCTGCGCTTCGGGTCGTTACTCCGACTCTCGTGGGCGGGGAGTTGGGTGTGTGGTCATAGCATTACCCATAGATCGGTCATACGAGCTCTGAACTCTCTTCCGGGAGGGAAATAGCTGTCGATCACGAGTCCAACACGCGATCCAAATACCAAGGTGAAAAGGTGAATACACAAACACGGGGATGAATCCCCACTGCCATCCCGCTCATCCACCGCATCCACGGCGACCTAGGCTACCGGGATGGATGTGGATGACGCGATCCATCGATGACGCAATCCATCGAGCCAGAATAAAATACATAAAGCACGTCTCGGGGGTGGGGGCGTGAGGGGGTGGATGGGGGGTGATATTGTGATTTTGTTCTTTTCATACGTAGATAATTCGTATCCTGATTCATATTGCTTCCTGGTCTTAAAAGAAAATATTTGTTGATTGAGCGCGTCTACCAGGATTGGCGAAACGTTAAAAGGTAAAGAACGTTCACCAACGTTGGCAAAACGTTTATACATAAGGAAAAATATATTGACTGAATATTGTCCGCCATCGTGATTACCAGGATCATAGAGGCCGTCAGGAAAAGAGAAAGAGAGAGAGAGAGAGAGAGAGAGAGAGAGAGAGAGAGAGAGAGAGAGAGAGAGAGAGAGAGAGAGAGAGAGAGAGAGAGAGAGAGAGAGAGAGAGAGAGAGAGAGAGAGAGGGGGGGGGGTTCTCGTCTGGTATTGACAAGAGGACTGATAGCCAGCCTGGCTTGAGACGACAGGCCGAGCGCGCGCGCGCACACACACACACACACACACACACACACACACACCGCAAGGCTTCCATCTTGTTTCCAGAGATCAAAGCTCTCACAAAAAAAAGAATGATAATATTAGTAACAATGATAATAAAAATGAACAAAATAGAATAAAATAAATAACAAATTAATTAGATTAAGTAAATGAATAAATAAATAGAATGTTAGAATAAAATAAACAAATAAACAAGTAGACACATAAATAGGGAAATGATAGATAAGAAAATTATATATAAATAATAAATTAATGATAAACAGATGAATAAATAGTAAATAATAAACAAATAAATAGAAATTAAACAGATAGATAAATAAAAATAATTAAATAAATAGATAAATAAGGAATAAATGAATAAAGATGAATAGATAAATAAACAAATTAGATTAAAATAAAGAACAAACAAAATTATATAAAAAGAGAATAGATAAACAAGCATATGAAAAAATAGATAACTACAGTCAAAAACAAGACTGACGTAAACAAATATATGGATAATAAATAAAGTAAATAAAGAATAAAAATAAATAACAAAAAGATAATATTAAGAGTAATAACAATAATGTTAATTACAAGAATAAGCTCAAAAATAGTATGATTAAACATAGTCTATCTATCTATATCTATATACGTACATATGTATGTATATATATATATATATATATATATATATATATATGTTTATATTATATATATATGTATATATATAAAATATATATATATATATATATATAATATATATATATACACACACCAATGCCTTTTTCCCCCTTATAAGGGAGGTAGCCGAGTCAAAAGTACGTACCTACTCCCACCCCTTCCACTCCCACCCACCACCCTTTCCTCCCATCCCATTGTAGCTCCTCGTGGATGACGGGTCATCCACGTATCCCGCCCACCGCCAGGGTTAGAAACGATGTACAAAGACACAGCACGTCCACAGCAAGGTCGCTTTAATTTATCGGCGACCCCCCGCCTCCGTACCTTCAGGCGGAAAATAGAGAAGACGGGGAGAAATCCCTTCACGCTGCGTCAAAATACCTTCCATATACAACCATTCTCCACTCACCCCTATCCCCTGCCTACTCACTTCCCTGCTCAACAGACGTTCCCCTCTCACTTAGAGCCCTTTTCACCGCATCCATCTATCTTATCCGCGGTCGTCCCTTTAAGTTCACTCACTCCACCTCTGCCTTCCACACCTCTTTTGCTAGCCTTTCTTTACTCATTCTTTCCATGTGTCCAAACCAGCCCAATACTCTTTCATCAGCCCTACCGGCCATCTCCTTTTCCACCCAAAAAGTATCTGACATTCCCCCACTCTGTGCCCAAAGAAAATTAATTGATAAATATATAACCACATATGAATACACTAATTAACATTTGTTGTAGACAATAAAATGGACAAATAAATGCATAAGTAAACGTATGGGCGTATACATAAATAAATGAATAAATGAACGAATTTAAAACACACACACACACACACACACACACACACACACACACACACACACACACACACACATATATACATATATATATATATATATATATATATATATATATATATATATATTGCAGAACTAGACAAAAAATGAATACACTTATGAAAGCACAGGTAAGCGAACGAAATAAAATCACATATCTTCGTCAATTTTCTTTTCCACATCGTCCACAATTTGTCAACATTACGGAATAAAACAGCACTAGTATCCAGTTTGCAAAACCCCGTTTTTCAATATTCATCGTCCAGCTTTAAGGAGGCTTTTCCCAGATTGTTTCGCTCTTTAGTTCACATTGATAAGTGTCTTTAATGTTCGCTTTTATCTAAATGAACGCTCCAATTCTCTTAATTATTTTTTGTCGATAATTGAATTTCCACCGCCCGGCGCTGTCTGACAACGAATTCAATTGCCTCTGCCAACGCTTGTACCTTATCCCCGGCCAGCATGGTGACAACGGATGGTAATGGGTGGCAGTGGGGTATAATGGGTGATAATGGGAAATGGGTGATAATGGGGAATAATGGATGATAATGGGGGATGATGGGTGGTAATGGGTGACAATGGGATGACAATGGGTGGCAGTGGGGTATAATGGGTGATAATGGGAAATGGGTGATAATGGGGAATAATGGATGATTATGGGGGATGATGGGTAGTAATGGGTGACAATGGGATGACAATGGGTGTTAATGGGTGGCAGTGGGGTATAATAGGTTAATGGGTGATAGTTGGGAATAATGGATAAATAGGGATAATGGGTGGCAATGGGTAATAATGGGTGGTAATAGGTGGCAGTGGGGTATGGGTTAATGGGTGAAAATGGGGATGGATGACAATTGTTTGATGTGTGATAATGAGGAATAATGGATGGTAATGGGGGATGATGGGTGGTAATGTGTGACAGTGGGGGTTATAATGGGTTAATGGGTGATAATGGGAGAAAATGAATGATAATGGAGGTGATGGGTGGTAATGGGTTGCTGTGGGGTATAATGGGTTAATGGGTGATGGTGGAGAATAATGGATAATGGAGGATAATGGGTGGTAATGGAGGACAATAGGTTGATAATGGGGTATATTGGGCTATAATGGGTTGATAATGGGTGGTAATGGGTGATACTGGGGTGTAATGGTTTAGCGAATGATAATAAGAAATAAGAAATTATAATGAGGGGTAATGGGTGGAAATGGTTGACAATGGGCCGATAATGGGTGGTAATAGGGTATAATGGGTTACACTGGGTTGATAATGGATGGCAATGGGTTACAATGGGTCCATGGTGGGTGATAATAGGTTAATATGGGCGATAATGGGAGATACTGTAAAATAATGGGCGTTAATGGGAGGTGCTGTAAGATGATGGGTGATAATAGGTGACAAAGAATGCCAGTGGGTGTCAATGGGTGACAATGGGTGCCTGTGAATTTCTCTTACTTATAGGGATCGAACCCAATCATCCTGTTGGACTGATCCGATCCTGTTGTGTAAAGGATCAGATCCTATTGTACAAAGGATCAGATCCTATTGTACAAAGGATCTGATCCTATTTTATAAAGGATCCGATCCTATTGTATAAAGGATCCGATCCTATTGTAAAAGGGATCCGATCCTATTGTACACGGAATCAGATCCTATTGTATAAAGGATCCGATCCTATTGTATAAATGATTAGATCCTAGTGTATAAATGATCAGAACCTAATGTGTAAGGGATCCGATCCTATTGTATTAAGGATCCTATCCTATTGTATAAAGGATCAGATCCCCTTGTACAAAGGATCCAATCCTATTCAATAAAGGCTCCGAATTTATTGCATAAAGTTAAATCAGATCCTCTTGTATAAAGGATCCGATCCTATTGTATAAAGGATCCGGTCCTCTTGTATAAAAAATCAGATCCTATTATAAAGGATCCAATCCTATTGTATAAAGGGTCTGACCTTATTGTATAAAGTCTCCAAACCTCTTGCATAAAGGCTCTGATCCTATTGTATAAAGGCTCCGATCGTATTGTATAAAGTATAAATGCTCCAATACTTTTGTATAATGGCTAAGATTGTATTGTATAAAGGCTCCGATCTTATTATATAAATCATGTAATCCTATTGTATAAAGGCCCCGATCTTTATGTATAAAGCCTCCAATCCTTTGCATAAAGGCTCCGATTCTACTCTATAAATGCTCCGACTGTATTGTATAAAGGCTCCTATCCTAATATATAAAGGATCCGATCCTATTGTGTAAACTGTAAAGGGTCAGATCTGACTGTATTAAGGATCTGAAACGCTTAACCCAGTTCCCGCAGAAACTTGTTTCAGCATCAAACTATATTATTATTATAATAATAATTATTATCATTATCGTTACTGCTACCATCTCTCCGTTTGTTTTTAATTGAGGTTAGTCACCAATCATAAAGTAGTGCTGTGTGAATGTGGTCAGTAGGGGTGCCACACAAAGATCTCTAAAATAGTTTCATAGGTGAAATTATTCAGGCTGTCGTCAGGTGATTTTAAACCCTCTTTACACGAGCGGTTTCAACCGCAGCGGTTCAATTACAATGCAAGTCAATGGAGGCGTTCAAAATTTTGGTGGAATAAAAATCGCCAACTGCCACTTTCGAACATATTTCCATGTCATAAAAAATCGAACGTTTTTTTTTTATTATTTCAGTCCATCACATCTTGATTTCTTATGCATTCGTTCATTTCTAAACTGATTTTTAATTCGATCTTTGAATATCAGAATTTGGTCAAATAAATTTTGCGAGATTTGGCATCACTATAATCATTATTATTTATGCAATATATTGAAAACATTATTGACCTCCCTGCATGGCTCTTCAATATAATCTCTGGTATATTGACAATATCATTGTACAATACGAATTGGTATATATATATTTTCTCATTTGGATATATCTTATATGCCATAAACAAGTACATTGCACATAAGAATGGCTGTTTTATACGATTTTGGAAACGCAAACTAGATATGGCGGGGGAAAAGTTGGGAAATGTAGCTGATAAAGTTGAAAACTTCAACACCTTACCTTTCCCAAACCGTTGGCGTCTTGTTGGTGAATGGCCGCCATTTGTATTTCATATTTTTCTCGTCCTTTTGAAAAACATTTTTAGCTTCGAAGTTATCTATTTTCTGACACTAAGAATACACTGACACACAAGAGCATAAAGTGTAGACTACTTTAGTAGATATTTAATAGTCTTAATTATTTTTTCTTTTAATGAAATGCACACACACATATAAAGTATAAACACTTCCTTTT
>NC_134808.1:25654120-25656620 GCF_046742065.1 Oratosquilla oratoria | reverse complement strand
TTCCCTCAATGCCCCTCCCTCCTCTCCCCCTCTCTATCCTCCTCCCCTTCCCTTCCCACTCCCCCACTTCACCTCTCCCCCTCTCCCCCTTTCCTTTCTCCACCTCCTTTTCCCTCCATCCCTCTGCTTCCTCCCCCTCCTGTACACTCCCACTCCCCCTCCCCTCCCACTCCCTCTCCTCTTCCCCTCCACTGTCCCCTCCCCGTCCCCCTCGGCCTCTCCGTCTCCTCTCCCCTCTCTCCCCTTACTCTCACCCTCTTCCCCGTCCCCTCTTCCCCGTCCCCTCTCCCCCTCCCCTCCCCCCCTCCCCCTCCCCTCTCCCCCCTCCCCACTCGGTAGAAAAGGGGACAAAGGCTTTCGACAGCACCTGTACATGAGGAGACGTCATTCCTAACAGGTCGGAGCATTGTCCTCAGCAGGGGAGCATTATGCTCAGCAGTCGGAGCATTGCGCTCAGCAGGGAGAGCAGTAGGCTCAGTAGGGAACTACTGTCCCTCCCAGGGGAGTGGGATTAGAACACCTACAAGAATTGGGATCGCATATATCTTACTATTTATTTATTTATTTATTTGTTCATTTATATGTATATGTATACACACACGCGCGACCGCGAACGTACACACACACACACACACACACACACACACACACACACACACACACACACACACACACACACACACACACACACACACACACACACACACACACACACACACACACACACACACACACACACACACACACACACACACACACAGAAAGAAGAGAGAGAGAGAGAGAGAGAGAGAGAGAGAGAGAGAGAGAGAGAGAGAGAGAGAGAGAGAGAGAGAGAGAGAGAGAGAGAGAGAGAGAGAGAGAGAGAGAGAGAGAGAGAGAGAGAGAGAGAGAGAGAGAGAGAGAGAGAGAGAGAGAGAGAGAGAGAGAGAGAGAGAGAGAGAGAGAGAGAGAGAGAGAGAGAGAGAGAGAGAGAGAGAGAGAGAGAGAGAGAGAATCATATTCAGGTGGTTTCTGCGTGACTGTGCAAGACTATATTTCACCTGTCTGCTAGTATCTGTGACTGTGAGACCACGAGCAAAGAACTTCTCTCTCTCTCTTCTCCCTCTTTCTCTCTCTCTCTCTCTCCTTCTCTATCTCTCTCTTTCTCTCTCTCTCTCTCTCTCTCTCTTTCTCTCTCTCTCTCTCTCTCTCTCTCTCTCTCTCTCTCTCTCTCTCTCTCTTTCTCTCTCTCTCTCTTTGTCCCTCCTTCCCTCCTCTCCTTTCTTTGTCTCCCTCCCTCCCTCTCTCTCTCTCTCTCTCTCTCTCTCTCTCTCTCTCTCTCACCACTTTTACTAACACAACCCATGTTATTTGTATATATAATGATACATACATGTATTAATATATAAATATACAAATATATATGTGTGTGTGTGTGTATGTGTATCTTTACATTTATGCAAATAAGCGACCTTTTGGCCCATAGACAGGCTGGCGCATTCTTCCCAGAACCGTTCCATAAAGATGGAAATATTGTTGGGAAAATCGTTGTCAACGCTGAGACCTCTGCTCGTGTGTTTGAATTGTTGGCAACGAGCTGACAACACTCTTTTCCACGTCGTTTCCTCCATCCTCCCCCCTCCCCTCCTCTCTCTCCCTTCCCCCACCCCTTCCCTTCCCCTCTCCCCCTCTGCCCCTTCTCTCCCTTCCTCCTTATCCACCTGTCCTCCTCTTCCTCTCTCCTTTCCCCCTTCTCGTCCTTATCCCCCTCTCCCCCTTCTCCCCCCTCCCCTTTCTCCCCCTCCCCCTCCCCTTCTCCCCTCTCCTCCTTCTCCCCTCTCCTCCTCTTCCCCCTCCCCCTCCCCTTTCTCCCCCTCTCCTCCTTTTCCCCCTCCCCCTCTCCCCCTTTCCCCCTCTTCCTCCTTTCCCCTCTCCCCCTCTCATACTCTCTCCTCTCTCACCCTCCCCTCCTCTCTCTCCCTTCCTCCACTACTCCCCCTTCCTTCTACCTCTCTATCCTTCTCTCCCCTTCTCCATTCCTTCTTCCCCTCCTCTTCTCTCTCCACCCCTCCTTCCCTCACCTCCTTCCTTTCCTTTCTCTCCTCCACCTCTCTCCCTCGCTCTCCACCCCTCTCCCCTTCGTTCTTTTCTCCCCTCTCCCCTCCACCCCTCTCTTCCTCTTTCCTCTTTCCTCCTCCTCCTCCTACTTCACCTCTTCCCCTTTCCCTCTCTCCACCTTTCCTCTTTCCCCCTATCCCCTTCCCAATGCCCCCCCTCCCTCCTCCCCTACTCCTTCCTCCCCTTCTTCCTCTATCCTCCGCCCCTCCCCTCCCCTTCCTCTCACCTGCTCTCCCCCTCTCCCCTGGACCCACCTTTCATTTTCTCCCTTCCCTCTTCCTTCTCTCCCTCTCACCCCACTCCTTCCTCCCCTTCCACTTCCTACCCCACTGATCCTTCACCCTTCCCTCTCACACTCCACTCCCTCCTCCCCTTCCCCCTCCTAGCCCCCTCCCCCTTCCCT
>NC_134808.1:25601620-25611620 GCF_046742065.1 Oratosquilla oratoria | reverse complement strand
CAATGAGAAGGCATTGAGAAGCATTAGAGGTTAGACCGAGAGGTGTGTGTGTGGGCTAGTGACCATTGGTATTTGATATACTAATTCTGTGTATTTCTATGCAATAAACACTGTGAACTACAACAGACTTGTTTTCCATTGTGGTTCAACCAACATATGTATGTATGTATGTATGTATGTAAGTATGTATGTATGTGTGTATGTATGTATGTATGTGTGTATGTGTGTATGTATGTATGTGTGTATGTGTGTATGTATGTATGTATGTATGTATGTATGTATGTCTGTGTGTATGTGTGTATGTATGTATGTGTGTGTATGTATGTATGTATGTATGTATGTGTATATGTATGTATGCATGAATGTATGTATGTATGTATGTATGTTTTATGTATGTATGTATGTATGTATGTATGTATGTATGTTTTATGTATGTATGTATGTATGTATGTCTGTATTAACATATATGTGTACACTAACAAATACTCAAAAAAAATTCTTCTACTGTACTTGTGAGTAAATTATGTGAGTAATTTGGAGTCGAGGCTCAGACTTGTGGAGTACATGAGGAGGAGTTGAGATGTGGAAATGGAGGAGGAAGAGGAGGAGAAGCCTTGGGTGTTTGACGATAATGTATCGCTGTAGGAGGAGGTGGAGGACGAGAAGGAGGAGCACGATGAGGAGGAGCACGATGAGGAGGAGGAGGAGGAGGAGGAGGAGGAGGAGGCGAGAAGGAAAACTAGGAGAAGGAGGGAAAGGAGGAGGAGGAGAAGGAGGAGGGGAAGAAAGAGGAGGAGTTAAATGGGATATGGAAGAAAATGAGGAGGAAGAGAGAAATAGGAAAGTAAAGAGGAGGAAAAGTAGGAGGAGGAGGAGGAGGAGGAGGAGAGATAGACGGAGGAGGGGTTAAATGGGAGAAGGAAGAGAATGAGGAGGAAGATAGACGAAGGGGGTAGGAAAAGGAGGAGAAAGAGGAGGAGGAAGATGAAGGGGTTAGGAGGAGAATAAGTAAAAGAAGGAGGGGAAGAAGGCGAGAGGGGAAGAGGAAAAAAGAGGAAGAAAAAGAAGAAAATGAGGTGGAAGAAAAGAAGAAATGAGAGTAGGAGGTGAAGGAGGAGGAGGAGGAGGAAGAAAACAAGAAGGGAGAGGAGTTGGAAGAACAAGAGGAGTAGAGAGAATGAAGAAGAAGAAACGGGAAAATAAGAAAAAGCAGAGAAGAACGAAGAGAAAGAAAAATAGGAGGAGGAGGAGGAGGAAGAAGAAGAAGAGGAGGAAGAGGAAATGGAAGAGGATAATGAAGAAGAAGAAATGGAAGAGGACAATGAAGAAGAAACGGGAAAGTAAGATAAAGTAGAGAAGAAGAGAAGTAAAACGAAAGCAAAAAAGAGAGGAAGAGAAGAGCAAGAAGAAGAGGAGGGGGAAGAGAAGGAGAAGAAGGAGGAAGAAGAGAAGAGGGAGGAGGAGGTGGAAGGAGAGGAGGAGGAGAAGGAGGATGAAGAGGAAGAGGAAGAAGATGGGGAGGTGGAAGAGAAGGAGGAGGAAGAGGAAGAGGAGGATGAGGAAGATGAAGAGGAAGAGGAAGGAGATGGGGAGGAGGAAGAGAAGGAGGAGGAAGAGGAAGAGGAGGAAGAGGAGGAGGAAGGGGTGATGGAAAGGGAGGAGGAGGAGGAGGAGGAAGAGGAGGATGAAGAGGAGGAGGAGGAGAAGGAAGAGGAAAAGGAGGAGGAGGAGGGAGAGGAGGAAGGGGAGAAGGAGGAAGAGGAAGAGGAAAAGGAGGAGGAGGAGGAGGAGGGGGTGATGGGTATCAAGATGTATATGTGATGAGCGAGCTGATAAGAAAGTTCCTTGATACACAAAATGGCGGACTTGGAAGAGATAACAATTCATTACGGCGAGCGGAATTCAACAAAGTCTAATTGGAATGTCAGGGCAAAATGATGGAGGAAGGAGCTCTTTATCATCTCCAACACTCCCCCCAACGGGGGGGGGGAGGGGGAGAGGGAGGAGGAGGAAGGGGGCGATGTCCCTCCCCTCTTTTTTTTTTTTCTCTTTTTTTTTTATGATGATGATAGCGTAATTATCTACTTCGGTAGATTAGTAGATTATGTATTTTTTGTAGGGAATAAAAAGGCCTTTTTCACCTTATAACAGAGGGGAGAATGTGTATGATAAGAAAAGGGGGAAAGGCGGTGAGGGGAAAGGGAGGTGAGAGGAGGTGAGGGGGGAAGTGAGGGAATTGGAGGGGAGATGATTGGGGAGAGGTGGGTAAGGGAAGGAAGGGGAGAGGAGGGGAAGGGGAAGGAAAGGGAGAGGGGGGGAAGGGGAGAGAAGGGGAAGGAGAAAGAAAAGGAGAGGAGGGGAAGGGGAAGAAAGTAGAGAGGAGGGAAAGGAGAAAGAAGGGGAGAGGAGGGGGAAGGGAAAGGAAGGGGAGAGGAGGGAAAGGGGAAAGAAAGGGAGAGGAGGGGAAGGGGAAGAAAGGAGAGAGGAGGGAAGGGGAGAGGAGGGGAAGGGGAAAGAAAGGGAGAGGAGGGGAAGGGGAAGAAAGGAGAGAGGAGGGAAAGGAGAAAGAAGGGGAGAGGAGGGGAGGGGGAAGGGGAAGGGAGAGGAGAGGAGGGTAAAGGGAAGAAAGGAGGGAGGAGGGAAAGGAGAAGGAAGGGAAGAGGAGGGAAAGGAGAAAGAAGGGGAGAGGAGGGGAAGGGGAAGGGGAAGGAAGAGGAGAAGAGGGGAAGGGGAAGAAGTGAGGGAGGAGGAAAAGGAGAAGGAAAGGGAGAGAAGGGGAAGGGGGAGAAAGGGGAGAGGAGGTGAGAGTAGGGCAAGGAAAGGGAGAGGAGGAGAAGGGGAAGGAAAGGAAGAGGAGGGGAAGAGGAAGGAGGGAGAGAGGAGGAGAAGGGGAAAGAAGGGAAGAGGAGGGGAAGGAAGGGGAGAGGAGGGTAAGGGGAAGAAGGGGAGAGGAGGGAGAGGGAAAAGAAGGAGAGAGGAGGGAAAGGGGAAGGAAGGGGAGAGGAGGGGAAGGAGGAGAAAGGTAGGGAGGGGAAAAAAGAAGATTGGAGAGTGAAGGATAGGGTAGGGGAGGGAGTAGAGGGTAGGGGAAGAAGAGGGGAGAAGGGGGATAGGACAAGGGAAGGAGGAATAGGATAATGAAGGGAAGGGGAGGGTAGGGGGAAATGTGACTTGGGTAAGTTAAGGTAGGGTAGGTATGGGGAGATGGGGGAAAGGGAGAAAAGGGGGTGGGGAGGTGAATCGAGATTTGGGGGTGCCATAATTAAAAGGGTTACCAGGTTGGGGGACCTTAATTTGGGGGGGTGGGGGGAGGAGATGGGGAATTAGGGGTGGGGATGGGGGGGAATGGGTGTGGGTTGTTTGAATTTCACTTAATGACCTCAAGTGTACAGGTGTTGTGTCAAGTACTTCAGGCAATTGGGGTCAACTCAGGTCAGGCTGTTTATGAGGGTCAAATCTCGGTCTCCTGGTCCAGTGGTTAACGCGCTCGGCTCGCTTGTTGAGATACGTGTCCTGAATAAAGTAGACTGGAATTAATAGATAAATGAATAAATAAGTAAATGAATAAATAAATAAATGAGTAAGGAAATAATTGAATGAATAAGAATAGATAAATTGAATTAATAAATAAATGAATATGTAGATAAAAGATTAATAGATAAATAAATAGATAAAAAGAATAGATAAGTAAAATAGATGAATAAACAAATAAACAAATAGACGAGTAGATTCTATGCTTAGCATCATTACTAGTACATCCCATTTGTATCACCACTGAGCACCACTAACACTATCACCAACACTACTATCACCAACATCATCATCACTACTATCACCACCAACACCACCACTACCACCCCTACTATCACCAACAGCAACAACAACAAAAACAACAACAACAACTACTTCCAACCACCAGCTACTACCACCATCAACCATCATCCACCACCAGCCCACTACTACACAGATTTCCTGCAGCCGCACTAACAACCCCGCGAGCCAAAACAACAACAACAATAACAATCAGACCCAATAGCAGTCCATAAACCAACAGGCCAAGCAGACCATTTGTCATCCTGCACAACATCGCTCGTGGTCAGCTTCCAATGACCTCTATGGCCCTTGGCCTTAAGGATGAGGCTCGAGAGAGGTCCGTAGATGAATCCGTAAGAACATCTTCGAGGAGGACGAGGAGGAGGAGGGGGAGGAGGAGGAGGGGGGAGGAGGAGGAGGGAGGTAGGAGGGGAAGGGGGAGGAGGGGGAGGAGGCCAATACCTATGGCAAACTACTTCTACATGAGGGCTATTTCAAAGGTATATAGTATATTCTGTGAGGAACAATTATTCCCCTCCTCATCTCTCCCACTCCTCCACTCCCCCTCTCTACCTATCCATCTCTATCTTCTCCAATTATCCACCTCTCCCCTCTCCACTTCTCCACCTTTCTCCTCTCCACTTCTCTCCGTCCCCGTTTCTCCCTTTCCTGCACCCCCTCTCCTCTTCCCCTCCTCTCCCTCCCCTTCACCTAACCTAACCTAACCTAACCTAACCTAACCTAACCTAACCGAACGTCACCATATCTCCCCCTCACCTGACTTAACCTGACCTAACCTAATATACCGTCAATCTTATCTAACTTAACCTAAGCTCATTTTACCTAACCTAACTTCGCCTAAACTAACGTACCCTCACCTAACCAAACCTAGACTAACCTAACCTAACCTAACCTAACCTAACATAATCCAACCTAACCTAACCTAATCTAACCTAACCTAACCTAACCTAACCTAACCTAATCCAACCTAACCTAACCTAATCTAACCTAACCTAACCTAACCTAACCTAACCTAACCTAACCTAACCTAACCTAACCTAATCTAACCTAACCTAACCCAACCTAACCTAACTTAACCTAACCTAGCCTAGCCTAACCTAACCTAACCTAAATCAACCTAGCCTAGCCTAGCCTAACCTAGCCTAACCTAACCTAACCTAACCTAACCTAACCTAACCTAACCTAACCTAACCTAACCTAACCTGAACTAACCTAACCTTACCTAACCTAGTCCTAATATAACATAACCGAACCTAACCCAACGTAACCCATCCTAACCCAACCTCACCCAAACTAACCCAATCTAACCTAACCTCTCTCTCTCTCTCTCTCTCTCTCTCTCTCTCTCTCTCTCTCTCTCTCTCTCTCTCTCTCTCTCTCTCTCTCTCTCTCTCTCTCTTTCTCTGTCCTGGACACGACGTCGCCCTAAATGAATATGCAGATGTAATTGTTTGACTAAACAATTATTTACGTGTTTACATTTCTCGGGGTGTTTCATTTGGAGAGCAGGAGGGCAGGGGGGAGGAGGGGAGGGGAGGGGAAGGGGGAGGGAGGAATGGGGGAGGAGGAGATAGAGAGGAAATGAGGGAGAGGGGGAGGGAGAGAAAGGGTTGGGGAAAGGTTGTAGGGAGGGAGAAAATGAATGAGAATGTAGGAGGAAAAAGGATGGAAAGAGAGAGAGAGAAAGAGAGAGAGAGAGAGAGAGAGAGAGAGAGAGAGAGAGAGAGAGAGAGAGAGAGAGAGAGAGAGAGAGAAAGCAATAAAAGGATTTGTTTTTGTTTAACCTGTCGCCAGGTGATTTTATTCATCCCTATCTCGCTTCCTGTCTTTCTCTTTTTCTGTCTGTCTGTCTGTCTGCCTGTCTGTTGGTCTATCTGCCTGTCTATCTGTTTGCCTCTCTTTGTCTGTCTTTCTCTCTCTTTATCTGTCTGTCTGTCTGTCTGTCTGTCTGATTGCCTGTCTATCTGTCTATCTGTTTGTCCGTCTGTCTGTCTGTCTGTGTGCCTGGCTTTGTCTCTGCTCTACCTGGCCCACGTGTCTCGAAGACTGCCAGTCAATAAGTCAACAAGTCAGCCAGTCAGTCAGTCAGTCATAAATCCTTCTCCTAAGGAAGCGTGGGCCACCGTAAGCTACCCCGTCCTCCTCCTCCTCCATCATCTCCTCCTCCTCCTCTTCCCTCCATATTCTCCTCCTTGTCATCCACCTACTCCTCCTCCTCTCCCTCCTTCTTCTCCTCCTTGTCATCCTCCTACTCCTCTTCCTCTCCCTCCATCTTCTCCTCCTCCTCCTCTCCCTCCTTCTTCTCCTCCTTGTCATCCTCCTACTCCTCTTCCTCTCCCTCCATCTTCTCCTCCTCCTCCTCTCCCTCATTCTTCTCCTCCTTGTCATCCTCCTACTCCTCCTCCTCTCCCTCCATCTTCTCCTCCTCCTCCTCCTCTCCCTCCTTCTTCTCCTCCTTGTCATCCTCCTACTCCTCTTCCTCTCCCTCCATCTTCTCCTCCTCCTCCTCCTCCTCCATCATCTCCTCGTCCTCCTCTTCCATCTTCTCTTCCTTGTAATCCTCCTACTCCTACTCCTCTCCCTCCATCTTCACCTTATTTTCCTCCTTCTCGTACTCTTCTTCTTCTTCCTCCTTCTTCCTTGTACTCCGCTTCCTCGTCCTCTTCTTTTTTTTGTCCTCTCTCTCCTCCTTCTCCATCTCCTCCTTATCCCGCCCTTCCTCCTCTTCATCCTCCTTGTCCTCGTACTTCTCTTCCTTGTTCTCCTCTTCTTGATTCTCTTCTTTTTGCTCCTTCTCTTCCTCTTCCTCCTCCTCCTCTTCCTCCTCCTCCTAATCTTCCTTCATCCGTTACTTCTCCTCCTCATGCCCTTCTTCCTTTTCATCCTCATTCTCTTCGTACTTCGGTTCCTCGTCCTCCTCTTCGTCATTATCTCCCTCTTCCTCCTCTTCCACCTTCACCTCTTCCTCCTCTTCCTTCTGTTCCTCTTCCTGCTCCTTTTCTTCCTCTTCCTTTTCCTATTCCTCCTCCTCCTCCTCCTCTTCTTCTTCTTCCTCCTCTTCCTCCTCCTCGTTTTCCTTTTCTTCATCTTCTTCCTCTTCTTTCTCCTCCTCCTCTTCTTCTTCCTCCTCTTCCTCCTTCTCTTCTTCTTCCTCCTCGTCGTCATCCCTTTTCCCTCCTCTTCCTCCTCTTTCTCCTCCTCGTCCTCCTCTTCCTCCTCCTTTTCCTTTTCTTCCTCTTCCTCCTCCTCTTCATCCTTTTCTTCCTCCTCTTCCTCCTCCTCCTCCTCCTCCTCTTCTTCCCCCTCTTCCTCCTCTTCCTCCTCCTCTTCATTCTCCTCCCCTCCTTCATCTTCTCTTCCTCATGTTCCTCCTGTTCCTCCTCCTCCTCCACCTCCTCCTCCTCCTCCTCCTCTGCCTCTACAGTATATCTTCCTCTTCCTAATCTTCTTCCCCTTCCATCTTTTCCTCCTCCTCTTCCTCCTTCTCTTCTCCCTTCATTTTCTCTTCCTCTTTCTCCTCCTCCTCTTCCTCCTCCTCCTCTTCCTCCTCGTCTTCCTCCTCTTCTTCCTCCTCCTCCTCCTCTTTTTCCACCTCCTCCTCCTCTTCCTCCTCTTTTTCCACCTCCTCCTCCTCCTATTCCTCCTCCTTGACCTCGTCCTCGAGCTGGCCTGATTGATCTGAGGACCTCAGCAGCCGCCATAAACCTGGAAGGCCGACTCTTGTCACTCGAACGACCAATCCATCGTCACGTGACCAAAGTCTCCTGAAGCCGTTAACCAGAAGAAAATCTCTGAAGCCTTTCAAGCCCCTATATGGCAAAATGAAACCTGGGCTTAGAAATCTACCTCACAAAGACAGGCTCAAGTCCATTAACAAAGCTTTTGGAGAGACAAAGAGTGGGGGGTGATCTAATAGAGGTGTTCAAATGGGTCAAGGGCTTTAACAAGGGTGATACAGACAAGGTCATCATATTAAGACAGCAGGGAAGGACTCGCAGTAATGGGTTTAAGTTGGGAAATTTAGGTTTAAGAAGGAAATAGGCAAGAACTGGTTTACTAATAGAGTGTAGTTAACGAAAGAATAGACTTAGTAACCATGTAGTTAGTGATCACTGAATCAATCAATTGTTTTCAGAGAAGATTAGATAACTTTAAGGGCAGACATGATCAATGGTAATGGACATGGAACTGCTTAGTGTAGGCCTTATGGCCTCTTGAAGTCTCCCCCATTCTTCTGTTCTTATGGTCTTAAGAGAAGAGGAGATAACTTTATGAATAGAGATGGAAGGTGGTAAGGGACATGGAACTAACTAGTGTAGGCCTTATGGTCTCTTGCAGTCTCCTCCATTCTTCTGTTCTTAAGAGAAGATGAGATAACTTTATGGATAGGGATAACAAGTGGTAATGGACATGGAACTGCCTAGTGTAGGCCTTATGGTCTCTTGCCAGACGGTGAAGGATGGTCGTTGAAGAGAGGTGGCCGTTGTACCAAGAGCCGTGAATCTAGGGGCCACTCTCCTCGCCTCTCCAATACATCTTCAGAACCTGCAATTACGTGGAACGGCCCTTAAATGATCAGACAAGCATGTGATCAGGGTCCCTTAGATAACAACCTTACCCCTCTCTCTCTCTCTCTCCCTCTCTCTCTCTCTCTCTCTCTCTCTCTCTCTCTCTCTCTCTCTCTCTCTCTCCACTCTCTCCCTCTCTCTCTCTCCTCTCTCTCTCTCTCTCTCTCTCTCTCTCTCTCTCTCTCTCTCTCTCTCTCTCTCTCTCTCTCTCTCTCTCTCTCTCTCTCTCTCTCTCTCTCTATCTCTCTCTCTCTCTCTCTCTCTCCCATCTGTCTCCCTACTTTCCCCTTCCCCCTCTCTCCCCCTCCCCCTCCCCCTCCTCCTTCCCCCTTTCCCCCTCCCGTCCCCCCTTCTACTTCAGATGACCCTCCCCTCTCCTTCCACTCCCTCCCCCCCTCCCTCTCTCTCCTCCTCCCTCTCCTTCTCTTCTCTCACCTCCCTCTCTCCCTCCCACTCCCTCCCCCTCTCCATCTCTCTCCCCCCTCTTCCTCTCTCCCTCCCACTCCCTCTTCTCTTCCACTCCAGATAACCTTCCTCTCTCTCCCTCCTACCCCTCTCTTTCCCTTCCTCCACTTCTCCCTCTCCCCCTCCCACTCCCACTCCAGAGAACCCTCCTTTTCTCCCTACCCCTCCCACTCCCACTCCATATAACTCCCTGGCCACTCCTTCAATCACGGGGGATCAAAACCAACACACAAATCCCCGGGCGACATTCGACCCCTCAACCAAATATCACAACTCCCATAAGTTGTCCAGCTTCTAACGCTTGTATAACTCCCAGTCTTGACTCCCCCTCCCCCAACTCCCAATCCCCTCCCCCAGCTCCCACACCCCTCCCCCAACTCCCACACCCCTCCCCAACTCCCACTCCCCTCCTCCACAACTCCCACTCCCCTCCTCCCCAACTCCCAATCCCCTCCTCCGCAACTCCCAATCCTCTTTTTCCCAATTCCCACACCTGTCCCCCAAACTCCCACTCCCCTCCTCCCTACTCCCACTCCCCTCCTCCGAACTCCCACTCCCCTACCCCCAAACTCTCCCTCCCTTCACCAAAACTCGCACTCCTCTTCCCCTAACTCCAACTCCCCTCTTTCTAACTCCCACTCCCAGCTCTTAACTCCCAATCCCCTCCCCCCAATTCTCACTCCCCTTCCTCCCCTCCTACTGGAAGGAAATTGAAAATTGAATATATTTGGGGGAGTTGATAGAGGGAGGGAGGGAGGGAGGTGTGTTTAGTCTATGACTGAAGTGATAATTGAATGACAATTATCATTTTATAATCATAATTACACTAATTATAATCATTGTGATAAAAGATAAAGAAGATAAGGAGAAAGAAAAAGAAGAAGAAAAGAAGAAGAAAAAAGAAAGAAAGAAAGAAAGGAAAAAATATATAGAAAAAGAAGAAAATGAAAAGAGTATTAATGATACAGGACGAATAAAGAGAAGAAAACAAAAATTAAACAATGAGGATAAGTCACGAACCCCCTTCTATTTTCCCACTCCCTCTCTCCCCCACCCCTCTCTCCCCCATTCCCTCTCTCCCCCTTCCCTCTCTCCCCCTTCCCCCTCTTCCCATTTCCTCTCTCCCCACCAAA
>NC_134808.1:25584120-25591620 GCF_046742065.1 Oratosquilla oratoria | reverse complement strand
GAGTAAATAAATAAATAATCCAACGCTTTCGCGCGCACTCAAACGCACAAGTAATCTTCTCATGCAGCTTTCGTCCTGAGTACAGACGATTTTATTCTTTTTAGAGAATATTGCCATGTAATAATGGCTGAGAATATATATATATATATATATATATATATATATATATTATATATATATATATATATATATATATATATATATATATATATTGCGCAGACTCGGACGTGTATGATAATAGCTTAGATTTTTTTTCTTTTGCGCAAACTTCAACGCATAAGGAATTATATAACACTCCGAATCAAACGCACACGACCACTATACAATCAATGACATAAAACTCTTGAAGAAATAGTACATTTATAGTTTAAAAAAGTACTTTTAATTATAATTCATAGAACATAATATTTGTAACTATTTTTGTTGTTGTTTGTCTGTCTTTTCTGTCGGATCCTGTTTGCCTATGTATCTGTTTTGCTCTCTCTCTCTCTCTCTCTCTCTCTCTCTCTCTCTCTGTCTCTACATATATATATATATATATATGTATATATATGTACATATATATCTTTCTCCCTATTTCTGTTTGTGTGTGTGTGCGTGTGTGTCTGTGGGTACGTGTGCGTGTGTTTGTGTGGGTGCGTATGTGTGTGTGCACGTGTGTGTGCGTGTGTGTGCGTGTGTGTATGTGTAAATGCATGTGCGTGCGTGTGTGTGTGTGTGTGTGTGTGTGTGTGTGTGTGCTTGTTTGTTGGTGTACGTGTTTGCGTGTGTGCGTGTGAATGCGTGTGCGTGTGTGTGTGTGTGTCTACGTTGTTTATGCGTGTGCGCATTTGTGTACATGTGCATGTATGCTTGTGTGTGTGTGTGTGTGTGTGTGTGTGTGTGTGTGTGTGTGTGTGTGTGTGTGTGGGTTTGTGTGTGTGTGTGTGTGTGTGTGTGCGCGTGTGTGCGTGTGTGTGTGCGTATGTGTGTGTGTCTACGTTGTTTCTGCGTGTGTGCATGTGCATGTGTGTATGTGTATGTGTGGTTCTAATTCACATAACTCTCATATAGTAAACAGCAACCTGAAATTATCTTTTTACACAATAACATTACATAGGATCTTTTCCGTAACAACACTGTACAATCAATTCAAAAAGTTCTGTCAAGGAGTCTTGCCCTAACCTTAGAAATCAAGTCTCAGATCTTGTTCAGCAATTAAATCTTATTACTTAAATACAACGGGGTAAATAAATAAAAATATAAGACAACTAATATATAGAAAAATATATGCTACAAGAACTTATCTAGAAAAGACCGTACACACACACACAGACACACACACGCACACACACACACACACACACACACACACACACACACACACACACACACACACACACACACACACACACACACACACACACACACACACACACACACACACACACACACACACACACACACACACACACACACACACACACACACACACAAACACACAAATACACACACACAAAAACACACAAACGCAGAAACATAAAGAAGGCGGGCGAGGCCTCTGTGAGGCCGGAGAGAGGCTCTATATGAGGCTGAAGGGGGATGGTGGTGAGCCTCAAAAGAGGCTTTTCTTATTGAGTGTTTTGCCTCTCCGAAGTCGTTTTTTTGTTCTTCGGGTAAAAAGGCTTCTGGTAGCTTCTGCCTCTCTTTGTCCCTCCGAGTCCAGGAGACGAAGACCTCAAGGCCCAGAGTCCCCCTCCTCTTCCTCCTCCTCCTTCTCCTTCTCCTCTTTCTCTTCCTCTTCTTCCACTTCCTCCTACTCTTCCTCCTCCCCTTCCTCTTCCTCTTCTTCCTCTTACTCTTCCTCCTCTTCTTCCTCTTCCTTTTCCTCCTCTTCCTCCTAATCTTCTCCTTCCTGTATCTCCTTCTTAATTTCTTCCTTTTCATCCTCCTCCTCTTCCTTCTCCTCCTCCTCCTCCTCCTCTTCTTCCTCCTTCTCCTCCCTCACTTCTTCCTTATCCTCCTCTTCTCCTCTATCTCCTTTTCCTCCTTCTCCTTCTTCACTTCTTCCTTTTCCTCCTTCTTCTCTTCCTCCTCTTCCTCCTCCTTTTTCTCTTCTTCCTCTTCATCTACCTCCTCTTCTTCCTTTTCATCCACTTCTTCCTTTTCCTTCTCCTCCTCCTCCTCATCCTTCTCCTCTTCTTTCTCCTCCTCCTCCTCCTTTTCCTTCTCCTCTTCTTTCTCCTCCTCCTCCTCTTCCTCCTCCTTCTCCTCTTCCTTTTCCTTCTCTTCTTCCTCCTCCTCTCCCTCCACTTTCTCAGGGAAGAGGGGGGTGGAGTGGGAGGGGTTCATCCCAGGCTCCCGCCCGCCTCCTCGCTATTCTTCTTTGTCGACCTCATTGATGAAATTAATTTTTGGTTTGTTTTTCATTGATTGGGTCTGTCTCTCAGTCCTCCTTCTGCTCTCTCTCTCTCTCTCTCTCTCTCTCTCTCTCTCTCTCTCTCTCTCTCTCTCTCTCTCTCTCTCTCTCTCTCTCTCTCTCTCTCTCTCTCTCTCTCTCTCTCTCTCTCTCTCTCTCTTTCTCTTTCTCTCGCTCTCTCCCTTCTCTTTCTCTTCCCGCCTCTAACCCTCTTAATATATAGAAGTGTATTTAAAGGATTACAAAGGAGGAGCATGCCGACAGGAGACCTTTTGGTCCATAACTAGATCGGACACGGAAAAAAATTCTATTGATGATAAATAAATAAATAAATAAAAATTGTAACGGCTTCAATAATAATTAAACAAAATAGATAAATGCATAGCTATAGCTAAAAAATATACAAACAATAAATGATAATAAATTGGCAGATAAATAACAACAAATGAAAATCAAACAAATAATAATAAACAAACAGACAAATAATAGTAAGCAAGTAAATAATATAAAATAAATATCAGGCATTACAGAACCTAAAAGCTTCGAACTGAACTACATTGCATTGCCTCTGCAAGAAGTTTATTCCATTCTTTAACTACACCTTTGGCGAAGTTTTTTCTACCCACTTCCAAATTGAATCTATTTCCTGACAGTTTGAGACCAATATTTCTTATCGGATTCTCATTCAGTGTAAAGGTTTTGTCGCTTTTGATGTTGTAATTCCCCTTTAGAATCTTAAAGACCCGTATCAAGTCACCTCTGAGTCTACGCTTTTAGTCGATTTTCGTATGATTTATTTTTGATATTTGGAGAGTAGTAGAGCGTGTGTCAGGATTAGAAATGGAGAGAGTGAGTGGTTCGAGGTAAAGGTGGGACTCCGTCAGGGATGTGTTATGTCACACTGGCTGTTCAACTTATACATGGATGGGGTGGTGCGAGAGGTAAATGCAAAGGTGGTGGGTCAGGGATTGGAGATGGTTATAGAAAACTGAGAAAAGTGGGAGGTAAGCCAGCTGTTGCTTGCGGACGACACTGTGCTTGTAGCAGGATCAGAGGAGAGATTGAGGAAGTTGGTGACAGAGTTTGGGAGAGTATGTAAAAGAAGAAAGTTGAAGATAAATGTGGGTAAAAGTAAGGTGATGAGATGTACAAGAGGAGAAAGTGGCAGTAGACTGGAAGTGAGTATTAAGGGAGAGAGACTGGAGGAAGTGGATAGTTTTAGATATTTGTGTACGAATGTGGGAGGAAAAGGAGTGAAGGTGGAGGTAGAGTGTAGAGTGAGAGAAGCGAGTAAATGACTTGTTGGATTAAAAAGTGTAATGAGAAATAGACATTTGGGAATGGATGCTAAGAGGAGATTGTATGAAGGAGTGATTGTACCAACAGCACTGTATGGGGCAGAAACATGGAACATAAGAGAGGAAGAGAAATGTTTAAATGTGTTTGAGATGAGGTGTCTGAGAAGTATGATAGGGGTTACTAGGCTAGATAGAGTGAGAAATGAGGAGGTGAGGAGGAGAACGGGGTGGAAAGGGATTGGGAGATAGGGTCGATGAAAAATTATTGGGAGGGTTTGGACACGTGAAAAGAATGAGTGAAGAAAGACTTGTAAAAGAGGTATGGAATGCAGATGTGGAAGGAGTGAACATGAGGGGGCGACCTAGGATGAGATGGATGGATAGAGTAAAAGGGGCTTTGGGACAGAGGGGAATATCTGTTGAGGAAAGACGGGAGAGGACAGAAGACAGGGGTGAATGGAGAATGGTTGTATATGGATGATGTGATGCATGATGTGGAATGGGTGGGGGATGGGGGGTGAGGGAATATGTGAGAAAAATTTGATGCAGCCCGGAGGGAGTTCTCCCCGTCTTCTCATTTTCTGCACGAGGGGACGGAGAAGGGGGGGGGGGGTCACCGATTTAATGAAGCGGCCTTCCTGTCGATGTTCTGCGTCTTGCGACGCTGCTTCTGACCCAGGGCAGTGTACAAGGTGCAGGGATGACCCGTCATCCAGGAGGTGCCAAGATAAGAGGGAGGGAAGAGGGTGGAAAGGAGTAGAGTGTGATAGGGATGGAATGGGTGGGAGTGGTTTTTATGCCTTTGTTTTTAGGCTACCTCTCATATAAGGGGGAAAAAGCCTTTGGTATATGCTTGTATGTATGTATGAATCAGTTTTGTGCCTCGCCGTTGCACATTTCCAATTTGTCAATGTCCTAAATATGATTCGGTGACCACACGGAAACAGCATATTCCAAATGTGGACGAACTAACGGTTTATATAACTTAATAATGAGATGAATTTTAAAGACAAAAGATCGCGCAATCACTTCTAGTCAGTGCTTATATATATATATATATATATATATATATATATCTATATATATACGATACATATATTAAATATCTATATAAAATATATACTGTATACATATGTATATTATATATATAAATATAAATATATATAAATATATATATGTATACATTATATATAACATATATGTATATATATATGATACTATATATATACTGTATACCACACATATATATTAAATAAATATAAATATCTATATATGTATATAACATATGTATATATAAAATTATGTTATATCTATATTTCTGTTATATATATAGATATATATACATATATATATATATACATGTAAACACACATACATATCTATATGTAAATATATACATATAAATGTATAAATATATCAATAAATATATATATAATATAACCACATACATATCTATACCCAATATAAATATTACATGTGTATATATATATATATCTATAATATATCTATATACATGTAGATATAATATATGACATGTACAATAATATATATAATATATTAATATATCTCCATAATATACTAATATATCTATATATATAAATATTATATATAATATATATATGTATATATTATATATATATATATATATATATATATATATATATATTATATATATATATATATACATATGGAAAGACAGCAGTAAGATAGACTGAGTTTGTTTCTCTAACTTTCGGACAAAGAGATTAATGAAATCTCTCTCTAGGGAAGGAATTTTGCCTCAAACGTTTGAGAGATGAACGCAACCAAGCTTACCGCTACGTTCTCTCCTACCCTTACCAACATATATATGTATATATATATATATATATATATATATGTATATATATGTATATGTATATATATATGTATATATATATGTATATACATATATATGTTTAATATATATATAATATATATATATATGTATATATACCTATACCTGTGTGTGTGTGTGTGTGTCTGTGTGTGTATGTGTGTGTATTGTATACATATGTATGTATACATGTATACATATATATATACATATGTATATATATATATGTACATATATATATATATATATATATATATATATATATTTATATATATATATTCATATGCACATATAATTTATGACAAAATTATGATTTCTGTTTCCTATTAGCTCTTTCTTTTTGGAAAAAAACAAGTAATTTTGAGATGATATATATGTATACATATTTGTATAGTACGTATGTGTGTGTATGTACGAATATGTATAAATATATATATATATATATATATATATATAATATATATTATATTATATATATATATCCATATGCACATATAATCTATGTCAAATCTGTTTCCTGTTAGCTTTTTCTCTTTGGAAAAGAAAAAACCCAGTAATTCTGAGATGATATATATGTATACATATTTGTATAGTACGTATGTGTGTGTATGTAGAAATATGTATAAATATATATATATATATATATATATATATGTGTTGGTGATAGAGATAAAGATGTGATAACGGAAGCCTGGTGGTTGGACACAGATTATCACAAAGAAGATTGACTTTGGGAGCAAATAAATTGGTCAGGGTCATTAAGGCATGATTAGTGTGATGGGAAATACGGCGGTCGCCTTTATGTCTTCCTGTGAGGTGGGGAGGCGACCTCCCTTGGGTTTTATATCTTTCCTGTCCTTATTTGTTTTATTTGATCATTTCCCGTGACGAAAAGAAAGAGGAGGAGGAGAAGGAGAAAGAGGGGGAGGAGGAAAAGGAGGAGGAAGAGGGGAGGAGGAGGAGGAATAGGAGGAGGAGGAGGAGGAGAAGGGAGTGACCATAATGATGCTTGGGTGCTTTCTCTTTCCCGCATTCTCTCTCTCAATCTCTCTCTCTCTCTCTCTCTCTCTCTCTCTCTCTCTCTCTCTCTCTCTCCCTCCCTCCCTCCCTCCCTCTCTCTCTCTCTCTCTCTCTCTCTCTCTCTCTCTCTCTCTCTCTCTCTCTCGTTCTCTACCGCTTTCTCTCTCTCTCTCTCTATGACTCTCTTTCATTCTCTATCACTCTCTCTCGCTCTCTATCTCTCTTTTTCTCTCTTTCGCACTCTATCAATCTCTATTGTTCCCGATCATTCTCTCTCTTTTTATCACCCTCTATCTCTGTCACCCTCTTTCGCTCTCTATCACCCTCTCTCTCTCTCCCACTCTCTCTCTCTCTCTCTCTCTCTCTCTCTCTCTCTCTCTCTCTCTCTCTCTCTCTCTCTCTCTCTCTCTCTCTCTCTCTCTCTACACGGGATACTGTTTCTTAATATCCTTCACAAATTTTCGCTTTTTTATTTCTTTGTTGTATGTGTGTGGGGGTAGGGGGGAAGGGGTAATGGGGGAAAGGGAAAGGGGGAATGGGGGAAGTGAAAAACGTTCTATGTCCAGTCCATGTGAGATGGACTCTGAGACGAAAAACATTCCTAATTTTTTTAGTATTTTCCTAATTATCCCCCCTCCTACTCCTCCCCCTTCCCCCCTTCCCCCCTCCCCCTCCTCCCCCTCTCCACCTTCCTTCTTCGGAAAAGAAATTATTATACCTAGAAAAAAAAAGGAAATATATAAAATATATATATATATATACATATATACATATATATACATATATACATATGTATGTATATATATATATATATATATATATATATATATATATATACGTATATATTTCTATTTGTGTATCTTCGTATTTTCATTTTATTAGTAATAACCAGCGTTTCTATACCATATACCTTATCACCCCCCCCTCTC
>NC_134808.1:25569120-25574120 GCF_046742065.1 Oratosquilla oratoria | reverse complement strand
TGAGGAAAAAATAACTAAATAATTAAATAGAAAATATACAAATAAATAGAAAATTAATGAAGAAATAGATATGTAAATAAATTAATCAATAAATCAATAAATAGATAGATAAATTGATCAATAAATGAATGAATAATTCAGTAAATAGATAGGTAAATAAATAACAAAATTGAAAACAAAACAGTAAATAAATGAATAAATAAATAGATAGATAAATAAATAGATAAATGAATAAATACAAGATAAGAAATAAATAGATCAATAAATAAATTAATGAATAAACGAATAAATAAATAAACAAATAGATAAATAGATAAATAAGATACGAAAAAATGATAAATAAACAAATAAATGTGTAAACGAATAAAAAAACGAATAAATAAAAAAGTAAAAAATAAATAAATAAACAAATAAATAAATAAATACATAGATAAATAAACACAAACAAATGCACAGATAAATAAACATGTAATAGATAAATAGATAAAGAAATACATAAATAACTAAACGAGGCCGTCAAGTCCAGCTGACTCAGATGGCGCCAGCAAGCCACAGCTGGCGACAGCAGACTGGAAGCCGAGCAGCTGCACGGAAGGGGAGAGCAGGTACCAGCTGCTCATACCAAAGCGTACGCCCAATAACGTGTTCAAGAACAGGAATGAACAAATATAACATGAACAAATGAACAAATACGTGTTCAAGCTTTAACGTACGGAAATGTACAGATGAACATACATATGTACGTATATGTGTATACATATGTACACATAAGTACATGTGTACATGCAGGAGTAATGCATTGAGTAAGGGTAATAAAATGGGTAATACATGGAGTTAATACTCATTATTACCCTGTTGTGTTGTTCAACGCGTATGTGTGTGTATGTGTGCGCGCACGCACACACACACACACACACACACACACACACACACACACACACACACACACACACACACACACACACACACACACACACACACACACACACACACACACACACTCACACACACACACACACACTAGGCAATGTACGAGCTTTGAGCTTTCATCGGAAAGGGCACTAGCTGTCGATCACGAGTACAGCACGTGATCCTCTACATGTGGACCAGCGGCGGGTCATATGGTCCTGGGGAATTTTTTTTTTAACTAGGAGAAAAAAAAAAAAAAAAAAAAAAATCTAAAGATGATTTCGATTTTCTATAAGTTTCAAATAGAAAAAGTCCCCTTAGGAAAGAAAAAAAATGAAAGAAAATTAATCGATAAGTTAATAGAAGTGACGTCATCCCATCTGGTGGCAAAAAAGTGACGTCACGCAGGCCACGGAGTGACCCACTGGTATGTATATTCGTGGGGTCAAGTTGGTGTCACCCTTTCGCCGAAAATAATTAGTTTCTCTTTCGCCAGATGGCATTCTCAAAGACCTGCCAGCTGGCTATTCATTAACCCCTTAGCTATAACTAAGATGGTATTCAAATTCGAATAAAATCACCTGGCGACAGTCAGAGTGAAACAAATCTAAACTCCCTCCCCTCCTCTCCCCCTCCACTCCCCTCAACCCCCTCTCCCCTCCCTCTTCTCCTCCTCCACTCCCCCTCTCCCCCTCCTCTCCCCCTTCCCCTCCCCTCTCCTCCCCTCCTTCCCCCTTGTCTCTCCCATCTCTCCCCCTCACTCTTCCCTCCTCTCCCCCTCCCCTTCCATTCCCTCCCCCTCCCTCTCCTTCTCCTCTTCTATTCCCTCCTCCTCCTTTCCCCCTCCCCTCCCCCTCCCCCTCCCTCTCCCTCTCCCCTTCCTCTTATATCTTTGTGTGATTTTATTTTTGTGTGTGTGTGCGTGCGTGTGTCTACGCGTGTGTCTGTACGTGTATACACGTCCATCTTCATACGCCCTTCTTGTGCGCATATGCCTGTGCATTTGTTTTTGTTCAGCAGTATTTCTATTCTTTGTTTACCGTGACGACCGAAAAGAAAGTTTGTTAAATCTCTTTAAATTATTCGTTAAAAATTCGTATCTATACATCATGCAGTGGTGCAGAATACAACGAAGAAGAGTTTAACACATTGGTCATTAGTATAATACAGTGAAGTGAATTTAAGTGAGAAAAAGAAATGGATTTTTATGTGAGTAAAGAAAAAAGTGATTTCGGCGTTAGTGTTCAGTGACACTAACCAAATGGTTGACTTTCCGTGATAACATTCAAACAAAAATGAGTTATGCATTTCTATTTTTAAAACGAACATTTGGGGCCCCGAAAATTTACATCTTAATGAAAAAACACCCTTATAGCCAAGGAAATATGGGTCATGCTTGTGCACAACATCAAACCCCAGGACTCCAATCGCTGGTCAAGAATATGGTCTTATGTACAATTTGTACAATGTGCTCTTTGTACTTAACCAAGAGCTGCACTCTTGTTGACCTTGACCTTGTTGACCTCCCTTGCGACCTTGTGTTACCAGCGCAGGATTATTAAGGTAAGTAAACATATGTACGATAAAAACAGTAGAAATGTGGATTTGGAGAAGTATGCTGAAAATTTCATGGACAGAATTTAAAACATACGAAGAAATACTGCAGCAAATAGGAACACAGAGGGATATAATAGCAACTATCAGGAAAAGACAATTACACTTTGTAGGACACGTCATGAGAAAACAGTAATTTGAACATACGTGCCCAACGGGAAAAATAGAAGGAAAGAGGGAAGAGGAAGACAACGCAGAAAATATATAGACGCATTTAAGGACGTGTGTAGGAGAAGAAATAACAAACGCCATCTTGTTAAGAAGATCCATGTGCAGACAGGAACAGAACTCCAAGTCGACACGGCACCCCGGTAAGGTAAGGCACCAATCTCTCAAAGGCCCTACACACGCTCAGACTTTTACTCAGACTTGTCTGCACAAACCATGTATGCGCAGACAAGTCTGAATGTGTGTAGAGGAGATTTGTGGTCTGTGCAGACCACAAATCTCCTCTACACACATTCAGACTTGTCTGCGCATACATGGTTTGTGCAGACAAGTCTGAGTAAAAGTCTGAGCGTGTGTAGGGCCCTTTACATTGGACATTGAATACTAGCTTGAAGGAGATCCGGCTGGGTGTCTCTGGTAATAAATGCCTTCGGAGAATCCTGAGGGTATTATTGGATTGACCTCGTATCAAACCAGAGGCTGCGAGACTCAGTCTAGGTCAGTCTAGGTCAGTCCTGTGACACGCGTCCATGATGTTGACCCTGCTTGCAAGGTCATCTCCACGAGAGGCAAACCTTGATGGAAGAGAAGACGAAGAAGATGAAGACCACAGAGTTCATGGCTGAAGGTGCAAGAGTTGCTTGGTGTGGGATGGGAAGGGTGTCTGCATGAGAGCTTGCTCGGAGAGACCGTAGGGACTGGCGACTGCGTGTGAGTGAAGCAACGCGCCTCCTGGCGTATTATACCCTCAATCGATGATAATATCACAGAAGTCAGAACACTATCAAATGTGCGGTACCCGTCTCCAAATTCCTCTTCCTCTTACTCTTCCTCTTCCTCCTGCTTCTCTCTTCCTCCACTTCCTCCCCTTTTCCTCTTCCTTCTCTTCGCCTCTTCCCTTCCTACTCCTCTCTTCCTCTTCCTCCTATTCCACCTCCTGCTCCTACTCTTCCTCCCCTCCTTCTCCTCTTCTTTCTCGTCCTCTTCCTCCCCTTCTCCTCCTCTTCCTACGCCTCTCTTCCTGCGCCTCTCTTCCTGCGCCTCTCTTCCTCCTTTTTTTCTCCTCTTCCTCTCTTTCTCGTCTTCCTTCCCAACACCTCCTCTTCCTACGCCTCTCTTCCTCCTCTCTTCCTCTTCCTCCTACTCCTCTCTTTCTCGTCTTCCTCCCCGGCTCCTTCTCTTCCTCCCCTCCTCGTTCTCTTCCTCCTACTCCTCTCTTTCTCCTCTTCCTTCCCTTAGCCTCCCTTCCCACTCCCCTTCCTCTTCCTCTTCATCCTTTTCCCTCCCCCTCTCGTTCTCCTCCTTCTCCCTCCCGTTTTCCTCTTCCTCCTTCCTTCCCCTTCCGTTCTCCTCCTCCCTTCCCCACCCGTTCTCTTCCTCCCTTCCCCACCCGTTCTCTTCCTTCTCCTCTTTTTCTTCCTCCTCCTTCTCCTCCTCCTCTCCCCTTGTTAACACGCCCCGGCCTCCTCTGCTGAAATCTTAAATCACTCACTTCCTCAGGAGTTGTTCATTACGAAACCTTCCCCTCCCCACTCATCCAGTGGTGGTTAAGCTCGAGGTAGTTAAGAGTGTGGTAGTTAACTTGAAGTAGTTAAGCATGTCGTGGTTGAGCGCGAGGTAGTTCACTGTGTCGTGGTTAAGCTCGAGGTTGTTAGGAGTGTGGTAGTTAACTTGAGGTAGTTAATTAAGTGTGTGGTGTGTGCGTTCGTTTGAGTTGCGTGCGTGGTGGTTCGTATGTGGTAGTTAGTAGTTAAGCGCGATAGTTGTTAAGCGTGTGGTAATTGGCAGCGTTCTGATGCGGCCATAGTCCATTCTCTCTCTCTCTCTCTCTCTCTCTCTCTCTCTCTCTCTCTCTCTCTCTCTCTCTCTCTCTCTCTCTCTCTCTCTCTCTCTCTCTCTCTCTCTCTCTCTCTCTCTCTCTCTCTCTCTCTCTCTCTCCTCTCTCTCTCTCTCTCTCTCTCTTTGTCTCTCTCTTTCTCTCTCTGTCTCTCTCTGCCTCTCTCTCTCTCTCTCTCTCTCTCTCTCTCTCTCTCTCTCTCTCTCTCTCTCTCTCTCTCTCTCTCTCTCTCTCTCTCTCTCTCTCTCTCTCTCTCTCTCTCTCTCTCTCTCTCTCTCTCTCTCTCTCTCTCTCTCTCTCTCTCTCTCTCTCTCTCTCTCTCTCTCTCTCTCTCTCTCTCTCTCTCTCTCTCTCTCTCTCTCTCTCTCTCTCTCTCTCTCTCTCTCTCTCTCTCTCTCTCTCTCTCTCTCTCTCTCTCTCTCTCTCTCTCTCTCTCTCTCTCTCTCTCTCTCTCTCTCTCTCTCTCTCTCTC
>NC_134808.1:25561620-25564120 GCF_046742065.1 Oratosquilla oratoria | reverse complement strand
GCGCCCGGCCAGTAATGACCACTAACTGGCCAGCGCGCCCACAAAATGGCAGAAGCCGGAGGGGGGGGGGAGAGGAAGGTGGATGGAGGGAAGGGGGATGGGGGGAAAGGGGGATAGCAACTGTCACCCCTTGTCGTGTTATTGTTGAAATGTGATAAATATCAAATGCGCCATTTTGTTTGTTGGCGCGCAGCATTTGCTCAATGATGTCGAGGAGCTGATCCGGTGCATCCTCCTCCTCCTCCTCCTCCTCCTCCTCCTCCTCCTCCTCCTCCTCCTCCTCCTCCTCCTCCTCCTCTTCCTCCTCTTCTTCCTCTTCTTCCTCTCCCTCTTCCTTCTCTCCTCTCCCCCTCCTCCTCTTTCTCCTTTTCCTCGTCCTCTTCCTCCTTCTCCTCCTTTTTTCGCCTTTTTCTCCTTTTCCTCTTCCTGCTCCTCCTCCTCTTTCTCCTTTTCCTCATTTTCCTATTCCTCCTCGTCTTCCTCCTCTTTTTGCTTTTCTCATTTTCCTCCTCCTCTTCCTCCTCTTTCTTCTTTTACTGCTTTTCATCCATCTCTTTTTCTTGCTCTTTTTTGACCTCTTTCTTTTTTCCCTCCTTTTCCTCCTCTTCCTCTTTTTGTTCCTTATCCTTTTTCTCATTTTGCTCCCTTTACTCCTCCTCCTCCTTTCTCCTCCTTCTCCTCCTCTTTCTCCTCTTCCTCTTCCTCCTTCTCTTCCTCTTTCTCCTTCTCTTCCTCTTTCTCCTCCTCTTTCTCCTCCCCATTTCCCTCCTTTTCCTCCATTCCCTGCTCCCTTTGCTCCTCCCCCTCTTCTTCTTTCTCCTCCTCCTTCTCCTCCTCTCTCTCCTCTTCCTTCTTTCCCTCCTTTTCCTCCATTCCCTCCCCCTTTTCCTCCTTTTCCTCGTCTTCTTCCTCCTTTTCGTCCTCCTCCTCCTCTTCCTCCTCCTCCTCCTTTTCTTCTTGCTTTGTCTCCTTTTTTTTCTTTGGCTCCATTTACTCCTCTTCCTCTTCTTTCTCCTCCTCCTACTCCTTTTCATCCTCCTCCTCGTTTTTCCCCCTTTTACTCTTCCTCCTCCTCATTATCGTACTCCTTCTTCTTCCTACTCCTCTCCCTCCTCCTTTGTCCATTTTTCTCCTCCTCCTCCTCTTCTTCTTCCTCTTTCACCTTTTCCTCCTCCTCCTGCACTTTCTCCTCTTTCTCTTCCTCCTCCCTCTCTTCTTCCTCCTCCTCTTTCTCCTTTACCTCTTCCTCCTCTTTCTCCTTTTTCTTTTCCTCATATTCTTCCTTCTCTTCCTCCTCCTCCTCTTTCTTTTGCTCCTCCTCCTCCTCCTCCTCTTTCTTTTCCTCCTCCTCCTCTTTCTTTTCCTCCTCCTCCTCCTCCTCCTCCTCTTTCTTTTCCTCCTCCTCCTCTTTCTTTTCCTCCTCCTCCTCTTCCTCCTCCCCTCCTCTTTCTCCTCATCTTCTCCCTCCTCCACCTCCTCTTTCTCCTCCTCCTCTTCTTCCTCCTTTGTCTTTTTAGTTTGTCGTGCTCCGTCCCAATAGTTCGCCTTTATTTCCGGTCCCTTCCCTTTGTAGTTCATCCATCCACTGATTCTTCCTCTCTGGTCCTTAGTAGCTATTCTTTGGCTTACATCTGTTCTCTTTGTAGATTGCTCTTAAATCTGCGTCAGCCCTTGGTGAAAAAAAATCACACACACACACACACACACACACACACACACACACACACACACACACACACACACACACACACACACACACACACACACACACACACACACACACACACACATATATATATATATATATATATATAATGATAATAATAGCAATAATGACAATAATAATAATAATAATAATGGTAATTTCAAATTAATAAGTAAAAAAAAAAAAAAAAAATACAACTCTTATCTCTAGTCTCTCCTACTCCCTAAACCCCTCCAAGGGTGATAAATCCCTCCCTAATCCCCACTTCCCCCTTCCCCTCCCCCGGCTCAAGTAGCCCTGATCTCAAGAAACGCAGATATAAACGCAGCCATAAAGACGAAATATTAACATAAGCATTTTGCTTCCACATACGCAGCTACTAGTCGCATATTACGCGATAGTGTTTTTGTATATTCATCATAGATAATAATAATAATAATAATAGTAATAATAATAGTAATAATAATAGTAATAATAATGATGATAAAAATAATAATGATAAAAATAATAATGATAAAAATAATAATGATATAATAATAATAATAATAATAATAATAATAATAATAATAATAATAATAATAATAATAATAATAATAATTAAACAACAACAACAACAACAACAACAACAACAACAACAACAACAACAACAACAACAACAACAACAACAACAACAACAACAACAACAACAACAACAACAACAAATCGAGTTAACGGTGATACAATGATACATTGACAATGTAGAATTTAAGATAATTCTAGTGTTAGATTGAACTGATTTAATGATGTGTAATGTGG
>NC_134808.1:25546620-25549120 GCF_046742065.1 Oratosquilla oratoria | reverse complement strand
ACTGCGATGAAAGTAAGATGATAATTGAATTAATAGAATTGAAGTGATTACCTTTCCATGTGCTGAGTGGACGAAGAATTGCCATCAACTTTGAACCAAATGATCCACTCAAAGAATAGATAATTGACTGTAGAAGCCTCTCTATTATTCTTCCTCCTCCTCATCAATCCTGATTGATTTATTGCAATGAATCGTCGATTAAGCTTTGATTTGATTAAAATGAACTTACACATAATTACTAAGAGATGATCTACTTTTTTGCATATGTATAGGTAATGAGGGGCGTATATTTCGGCTGCCAAAGGCATTATTATTATGTAACAGCGAACAATGGGGCGGGGGTGAGGGATGGCTCTTCATCCACAAGGGGATGGATGATGGATGAGTGTGGGATGGGTCTGGCTACCCCTCTTATAAGGAGGAAGAAGTCTTTTGGCGAATGTATAGATCTATTGAGGAGCTTTTTATTTTTATTATTTTTTATTATTTCATATGAATAAATCGTTTGACGACAAATAGAAAAAACACAAAATTAACACGAAATATTTTTATTATCTATTTGCAGTCATTTTTTTTTTCAAATGTTCTATTTTGACGTACTAATTGTCTTTTTTTACCTCATGACCTATTTTGAGATGATTGATATTTTTTTTACCTATGAATGTCCTATTTTTTATAAATTCAGCCTGTGTATATGCTATCTTGATATACCATATGTCTTTTTAACTTAGAAATGTCCTATTTTGATATACTATTTGTCCTTTAGACTACATTATATATACATATTTTTGGAATACTCTTTGACCCTTTTAAAATGCGAAGGTCTTATTTTGGAACATCAATGGTCCTTTTTTAACCTGTAAATGTCCTATTTCTGGAGTACTGTTTGACCATTTTGAACTATGGAAGCCCAATTTTGGAATATTATCCATTTCTAACTTGTGTACGTCATATTTTGGAATACTATTTGACAATTTTGAACTGTGATATCCTATGCTGGAATATCAACTCTCTTTTTTTACCGTGTTAATGTTCTATTTTTGACCACTTTGTCCTTTTTGAAATATGTCCTATTTTGAAGCGCTATTTGTTCTTTTTCAATTACTGAATACCCTATTTTGGAATGCTGTCCTTTTTCACAGTGTCCTCTTTTAGATCATTGGTTGTCCTTTTTCAACTAATGAATGTCCTATTTTGGAGCACTATTATTTTCTTAATTGTACCCTCTTTTGGAACATTGTCCTTTTTCAACTAATGAGTATCCTATTTTGAAACAGTGTCCTTTTTAAGTTTGCCTAGCAACTCGACCTAGCAGAGACGCCAGGATCCTTACTGGAGGTGTAGATCAAGAGTATCAATAGCCCGTCATTACGGATAGGGGGAGAGGGGGAGAGGGAAGAGGGGAAGAGGGGGAAGTGGGAGAGGTGGGAGAAGGAGGGGTCAGGGGAAGGGGAACAGGGGGAGATAAGGGAGTGGGGGAGGAGAGGGGGAGAACAGGGGAGAGGGGGAGAGAGGGAGAGGGGAGAAGGGGAAGGGAGAGGAAGAGGAAGAAAGGGGAGAAGGGAAAGGAGAGGTGAGGAGGGGAGTGGGAGAGGGGGACAGATAGGAAGATGGGAAAGGGGGAGAGAGGGCGGAAGGAGAGGGGGAGAGAGGGAGAGGCGAAGAGGGGAGAGGGAGAAGGCGGGAGAGGGAGAGGGGGAAAGGGAGAGAGAGAGAGGGGAAATGGGGAGAAAGAAAAAGCGTGAAAGATGGGGAGAGAAAGACGGGAGAGAAGGAAGAAGGGGAGAGGAGGGGAGAGGGGAGAGAGGAAAAGGGGAGTAGATAGGAGAGGGGGAGTGGGGGAAAGGGAAAAGGGGAGAAAGGGAGAGGGGGAGCCCATGAGTTGGGAATGGGGGAATAGGGGAATGGGGAGGGGGGAGAAGGGGAGAGATAGGGGAAGGAAAAAGTTGGATAGTATGGAATGGGGGAAAGGGGGAGAGGGGGAGAGGGGAGAGAAGGGAGAGAGAAGAGGTGTAAAGTGGGAAGCGGGGAGTGGGGGAGAAGGGGAGAGAAGGATGGAAGATAAGAGGGGGAGAGGGGGAGAGAGGGGAGAGGGTGAAGAATTATGCAGGGAGAAGAGATGGACAGTGGGGGAGAGGGGAGCGGGGGAGAAGGGGAAAGGAGGAGGAAGAGGGTGAGAGGAGGGGAGAGGGGGAAAGGGGGGAGAGGAGGGGGAAGTGGCTTCCGTGTATTCCAGATCGACTGGAATTGGTGTAGCATTATGGGAAAAACTGATTTATGTTCGCTGTTGCTTTAAACGCCAAATTTCACGCCAGTCCCATTCTTCACATGTATTAACTAACAGGCCATGGCTATCTTTTGGCTGATTTCCGCCAAAAAAAAAAGAAGAAAAAATGAATCATTTCAATATTTCATTTCCTCTCTTCCGGAAATTAGAGGTGTGTGTGTTTGTGTGTGTGTGTGTGTGTGTGTGTGTGTGTGTGTGTGTGTGTGTGTGTGT
>NC_134808.1:25534120-25536620 GCF_046742065.1 Oratosquilla oratoria | reverse complement strand
TCTCCCCTCCCTCTCTTCCCCTACCCCTCTCCCCTCTTCCACTCCCCTCTCCCCCTCTCCCTTCCTCCTCCTTGATCCCCTCCCTTCCCCTCTCCCTTACCCTTGTACCCCAGCCCCTCCCCCCTCTCCCCTCTCCCCTCTCCCCTCTCCCCTCTCCCCTCAATGGGATCTGAAATCGTCCCGAATATAGTCAGAACGATCTACAGCCACAAATTATTCTACAAAATTCAATCGATCCACTCAATCCACACATCAATCAGTCAACCCATCAAAAAGGAGAATATTCCTTCTGATGTCCCCCCCATCCCCCTTTCCCTCCATCGTGATTGTAGGTCACCCTCACTACCGCATCCCGTTTTCTATAGATCTTCTTTTTACTCCGTTTAGAAAATGTCAAAGCGGTGAATTTTTCATTCTGTTACTTGGGTTTCTTGGTCTGTCCAAAGGTACGTGTTCATTATTTATTGATGGGTCCATATACGCACGCATGAACACACACACGCACACACACACACGCATACATGTACACGCACATGTGGTTGACCACTTGGACAATATCCTTCTATGCAATATATATATATATATATATATATATATATATATATATATATATATACATATATGATATATATACATTGTATATATATATACATATATATATACATATAATATAGATATATAAAATATCATATATATATATAATATATATTATATATATATAGATACACATATAGATATATATATATATTATATATATATATATATATATTTATATATATACATATACATATACCAAGGACTACTAGTACACAGGACGTGCGCACCCAGATTCCTGTGTGTGTATGTATTATATACATATATATACACATATATACATATATACATACACACACACGCATATTATATATATATATATATGTATATAAGAAAATATATAATATATACATATATATACATATATATATACACACACACACACACATATATATATACATATATATATATATATATATATATATATATATATATATATATATATATATGTATATATATATATAGATATACACGTATCAAATACGCACACTCAAGCTAAAAACACACATACACAGGTATACGAACATACGTGGATATATACAAGCACCCATGTACACACGCAAATATATGCCCATGTAGGCACACACACACACACACACACACACACACACACACACACACACACACACACACACACACACACACACACACACACACACATGTTCACACGAAAAATATTGTTGTAAATGGATAGAAGCACAAGTGTGCGTCAAGACAAATGTCAGCTCGTGCATGAGAGCACACATGTGTGTCTGAATAACAAATGATAGTGTGGACACAACCATGCGTTTGTGTGTGTGTGTGTGTGTGTGCATGCGTGCGTTCGTGTGTGTGTGTGTGTGTGTGTGTGTGTGTGTGTGTGTGTGTGTGTGTGTGTGTGTGTGTGTGTGTACGTATGTGTGTACTATGAAAGTGTATGTGTGTGTGTGTGTGTGTGTGTACGGATTTGTTTGTGTACGTGTGTGTGTACTATGTAAATGTATGTGTGTGTGTGTGTGTGTACGGATTTGTTTGTGTACGTGTGTGTGTATCTACGTGTGTATGTGTGTAAGTGTGTGTGTGCGTGTGTGTGTGTGTGTGTGTGTGTGTGTGTGTGTGTGTGTGTGTGTGTGTACGTGTGTGTGTACTATGTAAATGTATGCGCGTGTATGTACGGATTTGTTTGTGTATGTGTGTAAGTGTGTGTGATGTGTGTAAGTGTGTGTACGTGTGTATGTATCTACGTGTGTATGTGTGTAAGTGTGTGTCTGTGTGTGTGTGTGTGTGTGTGTGTGTGTGTGTACGTGTGTGTGTACTATGTAAGTGTATGCGTGTGTGTGTACGGATTTGTTTGTGTACGTGTGTGTGCATCTACGTGTGTATGTGTGTAAGTGTATGTGTGTGTGCGTGTTTTGCTCAACCAAATGTAGTGTATAGAACGATGGCGATGAAAATTACGGTAGTAATGATGGCGACGACGACGTTGGTGATGACGATGGCGATAATGACAGTGACGATGACGTCATCATTACGTCATTGACAGAAAGCTTCCTTTGCACAAGAAACGAGCAAAGCATCGAAAATCTTTGAGTCTATAATGAGACCAAGATCCCCCCTCCCCCCTCCCCCCCAAAAAAAAAACAATGGAAAAGCCCACCAGTAGAACTTTTAGGTCCATAATGAGACTGCCCCCCCCACCCCATTCCCATCCCCCACCCCCCAAAAAAAATAATGCTTGTTGCTGCGTTGTAACATATCTATCACAAAGTTGTCTGAAATGTGAACAAAATTCAAATAAATGAATAGATAAGTGATAAATACACAAACAAATAAATGTATAAATAAGGAGATAAATATGAAGAAGATAAAAAGCCAAATGAAAACGGTTTGATAAATAAATAATAAATGAAAATATATCAGCAATTGA
>NC_134808.1:25526620-25529120 GCF_046742065.1 Oratosquilla oratoria | reverse complement strand
GCGGTAGAGGTCCAGAGAGAAAGAGGAGGAAGAGCAGAAGGAGGAGGAGGAGGAGGAGGAGGGAGAGATGAAAGGCGGTCAGAAAGAAACAGAAGGAGAGAGGGTATTCGGTAGGAGGTCCAGTAGAGAGAATAGAGGAGGAAGAGCATAGGAGGTGGTGGTGGAGGAGGAAGAGAAAGAGAGATTGGCGGTGGTGGAGAAAGTGGAAGTGGGTGTGTTGTAAGAGGTGGAGAGGGTAAAAGGACTAGAGGAGATATAGGAGGAGGAGGTGGATGGTGGGAAAATTGAGGGAGAGACAAGATAGATGGGTGACAGACGGCGGGTGCAATGGGTGGTCTCCTATTTGTGGATAGTGGCTTAATGGTTAAAGTGAGGGTGGGGGGGGTGGGGGGTGGTTGTGGGTTGGTGGGTGGGGGGGGGGGCGTTGTGTTTTTCGGCGGGGGCGGCACGGCGGCGGGGGGTGGGGAGTACGGGGGACGGCACCCAGGGTGGGGGGGGGGGGGTGAAGGGGCGGAGGGAGTGGGGGGGGGGGGGGGGGGTGGTGGGCGGGGTGGGAGGAGGCGGGGGCAGGCGGCGGGTGGGGTGGGGGGGTGGCGGAGGAGGAGGAGGAGGAGGAGGACGGCGGCGGGAGGCGGAGGCGGATTCGGTGGAGGACGGAGGCGGAGGAGGACGGAGGGGGGCGGCAGGAGGAGGACGGAGGGACGGCACGGGGGGAGGAGGACGGGAGGCGGCGTAGGAGGAGGGAGGGGAGGAGGGGCTGCGGCGGCGGAGGAGCGGCAGGCTGAGGAGGAGGAGGAGGAGGCGTCAGGAGGAGGAGGAGGAGGAGGAGGAGGGGAGGAGGAGGAGGATGAGGCAGGAGGCGGCGGATGCGGCGGCGGGGGAGGCAGGACGGGGGCGGCGGAGGAGGATGAGGAGGAGAGGAGAGCGGAGGAGGAGGATGGAGGAGGGGCGGGAGGCAGGAGGAGAGTGGCAGGAGGAGGAGAGGCGAGGGGACGGAGCACGGGCGGAGTTGAGCAGGGGAGGAGGCAGGAGGGACGGAGGGGGGAGGAGGAGGCGTGAGGAGAGGGCGGATGAGGCAGGACGTAGGAGAGCGGAGGAGGAGTCGGAGGAGGAGGATGGCGGAGGAGGAGGAGGAGGACGCGGAGGCGGAGGCAGGAGGAGGAGGCGGAGGACAAGGCGGCGGAGGAGGAGGCGAGGGCAGACAGGGAGGCAGGAGGATGAGGGGAGGCGGAGCGGGAGGGCGGGCGGAGGCGAGGCGGCGTGACGGGGGCACGGAGGAGGAGGAGGAGGAGGAGCTGAGGCGGCGGGCGGAGGAGGCGGAGGGGGAGTCGGCACAGGGGGCGGGGGCGGAGGAGAGCCGAACGGAGGAAAGAAGCCGCGCACGCCGACAGACGCAGAACGGAGGACGAATAAGACGCCAACGGCGAAGCCAGACATAACACAGAAGAAGCGGAAGAAGGGGAAGCGAGACGGACGACAGGGGGAGAACCACGGAGCAAGGGAGGGGAAGGAGAAGACGGCGACAAGGCGGAGGAGCAGGGGAGACGGCGTCAACGGGCGAAGGCAGAAGGGAGACAGGAGAAAGGTGAGGCGAAAAGGAGAAGAGAGCAGCAGGGGACGAACCGGAGCGGCAAGAGGCACGAAGGCGCGACGTCGACGGGGCCACAGGCAAAGAAGACGGAGGAGAAGGAGAAAGGCACGAAAGCGAAGACGCAGACCGGAGCCGAGCAAGGACGGAAGGCGAAAGGCAGCATGGAGAAGCGCATGACAGGAGAAAGAAGAGGAGACGAGGAAGACAGAAGCACGCCGGACGAAGGAGACGAAGGAGCCGAAGGAGAAGGAGAAGTCAAGAAAGGCCGAAGAAGACGAAGACGCAGAATGAAGTTCTGCAGTCCGGCGCCAGCCGCGAAGGAGCAGGAGCCGAAGGAGAAGACCGGAGACAATAGCAGAGTCACCTCAGCCGAAGAAGAAGTCAGGATCCTCCTCATTCCTCCTGCACGTTCTTCTTCTCTTTCTCTTCCTCTTCCTCTCTTCTCCTTCTACCCCTCACCTCTTCTTCTTCTCCTCCTCCTCCTTCCCCCTCTTCTCTTTCTTACCTTCTCCTTCTCCTTTTCCTTTTCCTTCTCCTTTTCCTTCTCCTTTCTCCATCTACTTCTCCTTCTTATCTTTCTCCTTCTCCTCTTCTCCTTCTCCTTCTTCTTCTCCTTCTCCTCCATCTCCTTCTCCTCCTTCTCCTTCTCCTTCTCCTTCTCCTTCTCCTTCTCCTTCCCCTTTCCCTTTCCCTTTCCCTTTCCCTTCCCCTTCCCCTTCCCCTTCTCCTTCCTCTTCTCCTTCTCCTTCTCCTTCTCCTCCTCTTCCTCCTCCTCCTCCTCCTCCTTCCCCTCTTCCTCCTCCTTCTCCTCCACCTTCTCCTTCTCCTTCTCCTTCTTCTTCTCCTTCTCCTTCTCCTTCTCCTTCTCCTTCTCCTTCTCCTTCTCCTTCCCCTTCCCCTTCCCCTTCC
>NC_134808.1:25509120-25514120 GCF_046742065.1 Oratosquilla oratoria | reverse complement strand
TGAGGCGGTTGAAGGTGAAGTGCGGGTACACAACTTTTAAGGGGATTTAGCGCCGAGGGCATAAATCCCCCAGGAGGATTAACAGCGGGCAAACCACAAGGAGAGGCGCCTTCGCGATCGACCTGAGGTCACGCTCGGGTCACAGGTCAAAGATGGGCGCGGGTGGTGAAGGTGGAAGGGTGGAGGTGGAGGAGGAGGAGGTTAACTGAGGTGGATGTGGAGGAGGAGGTAGACGGGTTTGAAGAGGTGAATGGGGAGAAGGAGGAGGAAGAGGAGGAGATGAAGGAGAATGAGGTGGAGGTGAAAGAGGAGATGAAGGAGGAGGTGGTAAGTGGGAGGAGATGATGGAAGAGTCTGGGGAGGAGGTAAAGTGGAGGAAGGTTGAAGGGTGTGGAGGTAGAGAAGGGAAAGTGGATGAGGTAGAGATGGAGGATGAGAAGGAGGTAGATGAGGAAATGTAGAAGAGGAAATGGATGTCGGAGGAAGAGGAGAAGGAGGAAGAGGAGGAGGAGGAGGAAGAGGAAGAGGTTGAAGTTGAGGTAGAGGAGTGGTAAAAGATGAGGAGGATGAAGAGGGGGAGGAGGAGGAGGAGGAAGGGTAGACAAGGAAATGGAGGTGAGAAGGAGAGGAGGAAGTTGAGGTGCAGGAGTGGTAAAGGAGGAGGAGTGGGAGGAGGAGGAAGAGGAGGTGATGGAGGAAGGGTGGAGTGGGCAAATTGAAATTGATGTTTACCATCCCCAGCAATCAATTCACCTCAACGTTGGTCGGGGGGCGCGTCTGGGCTGAATGGAATCCACCGAGGTTAAACATAATAAAATATTTGAAGTTGACCTCCCCCCCCCAAGCCCCCGGGTCATCTCCCCGGGGGAAAAGAACCCCCAGGGCGCTCGTCCGTATCAGGTACTTGGTTTGAAATAAGTAATGGCTGTCGATCACGGGTCCAACACGTAATCCAGAACAATGGTGAAACACACACACACACACACACACACACACACACACACACACACACACATGCACGCTCACACACACACACACACACACACACACACACACACACACACACACACACACACACACACACACACACACACACACACACACACACACACACACACACACACACACACACACACACACACACACACACACACACACACATGCACACACACACACACACACACACACACACACACACACACACACACACACACACACACACACACACACACACACACACACACACACACACACACACACACACACACACACACACATAGACCCCCCACACACACACACTCACGCACACACACACACACACACACACACACACACACACACACACACACACACACACACACACACACACACACACACACACACACACACACACACACCTCTCATGGCGCTGTGGTTAGAGCTCTGGTCTGCCACTACGGAGGTCCGGGTTCGATCCTCGCCGGGCTGAAATAATATCAGTATCGCAGCGCTGAGGGGTGTTACTCCAACTCTCGTGGGCGGGGAGTTGGGGTGTGTGTGTGTGCAAGGTCATAGCATTACCCATAGATCGGACCTACGAGCTCTGAGCTCTCTTCTAGGAGGGAAATAGCTGTCGATCACGAGTCCAACACGTGATCCAAAGACCAAGTGAATACACACACACACACACACACACACTCTCTCTCTCTACCACACACCCTCACGCTCTCTGACGCTCCTACACATGTATTATCTTTCAATTGGGCGCCTCACCTCACTTCTCGAGGGCGTTTTCGTTCCTGACTCCATCGAGTCTGCCGACGGGGTCCTGCCGCTTGCCCCTTGCGCCCCCAACGTCCGCTCCCCTGCGAAGGGGGGAGGGAGGGAGGGCGCGAGGGAGGGAGGGAGGGAGCTAGGGAACGAGGGAGGGAGGGAGGGAGGGAAGGAGCAAGGGAACGAGGTTGCAAGGGATTGAGGAATTGAGGGAGCGAGGGAGGGAGGGAGGGAGGGAGGGAGGGAGGGAGGGTGTTGGAGAAGGTCTAGGTCATGCGATTCTGTCGTCGGAGGATCGGGTTATGTGTGTGTGTGTCTCAGACATTTTGCTAACGTGCGGGACCAAGTGTAAGATTATGCAAGTTTTCTGATTGCCCGGGAACATATGTGCACACGTGTGTGTGTGTGTGTGTGTGTGTGTGTGTGTGTGTGTGTGTGTGTGTGTGTGTGTGCGTGCGTGTGTGTGTGTGTGTGTGTGTGTGTGTGTGTGTGTATGTGTGTGCGTGTATGTATTTGTGTATGTATGTATATGTGTATGTATGTGTGTGCGTGTGTGTTTATGTATGTATGTGTGTGCGTATGTGTATATATGTGTGTGTGCGTGTGTGTGTGTATGTATGTATGTATTGTATATATGTATGTGTGTGTGTGTGTGTGTGTGTGTGTGTGTGTGTGTGTGTGTGTGTGTGTACCCATGCATACTTGTACATTTCCAAACCTGTTTTCGATTTCAGACGAAAGCTAAACGAGTAGCCTGAAGCAACAAATGCAAAATAATTTTTTTTATTATTATCTCTCTTTATTCTGTTTTTCTGTAAATATTTCATGTCTTTAATTTGATGAATATTACTCTCCTTTGATCCACTTATGCTAAATTGGCTTCAGAAATATTTGAAAAAATCGCAAAGATATTTTGTGTTTTGATTTCATTTAAATAGAAATTAATATAAAAATGAAATTAATATGAAATTACTGGAAATTAGATTTCACGTTCGTTTTATAGAATTATGAAGTAAATTCTTCAGACTGATTAATTATCCTTTATTCTACATATGCATTGATGTTTTTTATTATGGTTATTTTTAAAAGATTTTATAAAACGTTCATGATTATTTCCGTTAACGTAAACTAATTAATGGTAAATCTAATCATTTGACTTCATCATCATCATCATCATCATCATCATCATCATCATCATCATCATCATCATCATCATCATCATCATCATCATCATCATCATCATCATCATCATCACTACCACCACCACCACTAAATGACTAAATGTCATACAACCGCTCTTGTTTTGTAAACCCTTTATAAAATTCTTTAAATTACATTTCACCTATTTCAACCTATTTGATCCCATTTCAAACTATTGAAATCTGTTTGTCTAACTTAGTCTTCGTAGTAGACTAAACTAACTTAACATAAACCTAATTCGTAATCTAACCTAAGCCTAATCTATTCTACCCTAATCTAACCTAACTAAAACCTCACCTAACCTAACCTACCCTAACTTAACCTAGTCTAATCTAACTTAACCTTAACTAACTAACCTAACCTAATCTAAGCTAACCTAAGCTAAATCGTAGTCTAACCTAAGCCTAACCTATTCTACCTTAACTCAACTTAACTAAAACCTCACCTAACCTAACCCAAATTTAGTCAAACCTAACTTAACCTAACCTAACCTAATCTAACCTAATCTAACCTAACCTAATCTAACCTAATCTAACCTAACCTAACCTAACCTAACCTAACCTGACCTGACCTAACCTGACCTAACCTGACCTAATTCAACCTAGCTCAACTTTCCCTACTAATTTTTAATGAGGAACCTGGCCAAATACTTAATGAAACTCCAAGAATCTCTATATAAACGTAATATGCTTCGAAAAAGAAAGTTGAATAATTTTTTGAAAATTTGATTATTTTATGTCCTTTGCTACAAGAGGCCTCATATATATATTTCAGAAGCATCCAACGAATTTTGAAAAACAGCATACGAGTAGAAAGCAAGACTAAGTTTTTTGCTAATAGTAATAGTAATAATGATAATAATAATAATAATAATAATAATTAATAATGATAATAATGATAATAATAATAATAATAATAATAATAATAATAATAATAATAATTAATAATAATAACAACAATAGTAATAACAATAATGATAACAATAATAATAACAATAATAATAACAGTAACAATGATGATTGATGATGATGATGATGATGTCAATAACAATAGTAACGATAAAAAAAAAATTCATGGAAGAATTTCATTAATCATTCCCGATGATAAATTGTACAGTGCAGTATATTCGTCTTAGGTTAGGTTAGGTTGAGCTAGATTAAGTTAGGTTAGATTAGGCTAGGTTAGGCTAGGTTAGGATAAGTTAAGCTAGGCTAGATTAGATTTGGTTGTAACTAATTTTGGTTGGGTTTGGGTTGGGTTGGGTTTGGTTTGGGTTTGGTTTGGTTTGGTTTGGGTTGGGTTGGGTCGGGTTTGGGTTGGGTTGGGTTTGGGTTGGGTTGGGTTGGGTTTGGGTTGGGTTTGGGTTGGGTTTGGGTTGGGTTGGGCTTTGGTTGGGTTGGTTTGGGCTAGGCTGGGTTAGGTTAGGTTCGGTTAGGCTGCGTAGGGTTGGGTTGGTTTGGGTTGGATTTGATTGGGTTGAGTTGAGTTTGGTTGGGTTGGGTTTGGATTGAATTTGGGTTTGGGTTTGGTTGGGTTTGAGTTTGGGTTGGGTTGGGTTGGGTTGGGTTGGGTTGGGTTTAGTTGGATTGAATTGGGTTTGGTTGGGTTGGTTTGTGTTTGGATTAGGTGGGTTTGGGTTGGGTTGCGTTCGGGTTGGATTGGTTTGGTTTGGATTGGGTTTGGGTTGATTTCGGTTGGGTTGGGTTGCGTTTGGGTTGGATTGGGTTGGATTGAGTAAGGTTTGGGTTGATTTTGGTTGGGTTGGGTTTGGGTTTGGGCTAGTTTGGTTTGGGTTGGTTTGGTTTGGGTTTAAGTTGGGTTGGGTTGCGTTTGGGTTGGGCTGAGTTGGGTTGGATTGTATTTGGGTTGATTTTGGTTGGGTTGGATTGGGTTGGGTTGGGTTTGGGTTTGGGTTTAGGCTAGTTTGGTTTGGGTGTGGATGGTTTGGTTTGGGTTTAAGTTGGGTTGGGTTGCGCTTGGGTTGGACTGGGTTGGGTTGGATTGGGTTTGGGTTGATTTCGGTTGGGTTGGGTTTGGGTTTAGGCTAG
>NC_134808.1:25484120-25486620 GCF_046742065.1 Oratosquilla oratoria | reverse complement strand
CTGTCGGTTGTTTGTTCACGAGCTCCCCCCAAAACCATATATATTCACCATAACCCAGGCTACTTGGACAAATATATTTTATTTCCAAAGGGCGTCTCCCTCCTCAAATTGATTTTTTCTTACTTTCTTAACATTTTATTTTTGTTACTTTTCCATTGAGTTATATTGATACGTGTAACTTTTCTCCACAAATTCCATCAAAATTAAAATGATCATCATTTGCCCGCAGCAATGCGAGGGTAATTTGGCTGATATATATATATATATATATATATATATATATATAAATATATATATACATATATATATATATATGTATGTATGTAATCACGAAGAACCCACAGAATAAAAAGGAAATTTTAGAAGAATGTGTAACTTCTATATTTCGGCTAATAGCTATAGCCCTCTTCAGGAAAGTACTTTCCTGAAGAGGGCCATAGCTATTAGCCGAAATATAGAAGTTACACATTCTTCTAAAGTTTCCTTTTTATTCCGACTGTGGGTTTCTTCGTGATTACTAATTACATATGTGCCACAACATTTTGTCATAGTGATATATGTATATGTATATAAACAGTTATGTATGATATATATATGTACATGTATATAAACAATATATACATATATATATATATATATATATACATATATATAAATATATATATACAATATATATATATATATATATATAGATAGTATATATGATATATATATATATATATATATATATATATACATGCATATACATACAGATATTTGGGATAGAGGCCATTCAGAATACATGTTCTGTTGAAGTCGACAGCAGTTACAGCATTATTCAGTTTGCTTTTTCAATTTTTCTAACGGTGTTCCGATCTTCGTAGGCGAGGGTACTAAGTAAGTTTCTAAAATCCATAATAACTCGAGACGTCTTTCGGCCTTCACTCGGCCATCTTCAGGAGTGTAAGTATAGATGTGTTAGGTTGAAATGGTGATTATATTTGGCTTATGTTGGCACTGGGGGAGGTGACCTTTGTGCGGAAGGTGGCGCTCCGTGGGGTGCTGCCTGTCTAAGTCCTTGTGGCGCTCCGTGTGTTGCTTGTGAGTTTCTAGCTGAAGGAAGAGTGGAAACGGGCATTTGTTGAATGTTGATGGCAGGTTTTATGTTGTGAATATACACAGCTTCCGTCATTCGTAATCTCCTGGTGTCATGTTCATTGTGTAGGATTACTGTATTTTCTTCCATCATTTTTTTTCTACTCAGTGTTTGCCCATGTGTCCTGTCGTTATGGCGGCGTATCGCTCCATCCTGTAAGTGCGCTGTGATTCTTTTGGACAGTGTGGTGGTAGTGAAACCTATATACCTGGTAGGTAGGCGACTGCAGTCACCAATATTACAAGTATATTGGTATACTAGGTTCACTTTTTGAAGTGTATTTGTTGGTGGGAGACAGCTGTTCTTCATTACTAGGTTGGAAGTTCGTTTGGATTTGTAATGAATTGTGAGTTTGATGTGTGTGTCGGGATTGGTGGGTTTAACATTACGCTGTATGATATTCCGCATGACTTTCTCGTCTTGTTTGTAAGCAGAAGACATAACGTTTTTATAATATAAATTGATGGTCGGGTGGTTGTCCACGTGTGTCTCTTGGGCCATGAAAGTGTCCAGTCGTCTTCTTATGACATCGTCTATCTCTTCTTTCTTGTAGCCGTTGTTGGAAAGTAGTTGGGAGATTCTTTTCAATTCAGCGTTGGTAGCAGTCCATGTAGAGCAGTGTGTGAACGCACGCTTGACAAAAGAATTGATCACACTGCGTCGATATCTCTCAGGACATTCGCTGGCGCCATTTAAACAAAATCCTAAATTGGTCGGTTTGACGTACACTTCCGTGGAAAAACTGTCTGTGCCTCTGTGTACAACGGTGTCGAGGAAGGGGAGTTTGCGTTCAATCTCAATTTCATGTGTGTAATTGAGTGAGGAGTTTTCCTTGAACATCTCAATGATCTGAGAAACACTGTCTTCTGTGTCAGCGCTGATAAAGATATCATCTACATATCTTGTATAAATGGAGGGCTTGAGTTCATGGTGTTGTGTAAATATCGTCTCTTCGATTGAGCCCATATAAAAATTAGCAAAAAGGACACCCAACGGGGAACCCATGGCTACTCCATCAATCTGCACGTACATGTTCTTTGGTACAGGCTTGTAGTAACTGACGCAGTATATCTTTGGGAATTGGGGACTGAATTCCATCTGAGCGATATAGTCTATTGCAGATAGAGTTAATAGTTTCATTTATGGGAACGTGAGTGAAGAGAGACACCACGTCCATCGATGCTATGAATCTATGATGGTCGAGTTGTCTTTATAATATCAAGGAACTCCTCGGTAGACTTGAGACTGAATGAAGATGGTATGAAGGGTGAGATCAGAGCATGTGAACGCTTAGCCAGCTTGTAAGTGACCGCCGGTATCTGGCTAATAATCGGGCGAAGAGGTTGGTTGGGCTTGTGTGTTTTA
>NC_134808.1:25479120-25481620 GCF_046742065.1 Oratosquilla oratoria | reverse complement strand
TCCATCCACTTCTCCGGCTCAGTTCAATTTCCTCCCCTTTATCCCGTCCACAATATCTTCCACGTCACTCTTCTTTCTTGCTCTCTTTCTCTCTTTTAATGCCTCATTGTTGTCTTCAGTGCTCTTCATCTCTTCCACAGTATTTTCCACGGCACTCTCCTCTCTTGCTCTCTCTCTCTCTCTCTCTCTCTCTCTCTCTCTCTCTCTCTCTCTCTCTCTCTCTCTCTCTCTCTCTCTCTCTCTCTCTCTCTCTCTCTCTTTTTCAGTGTTCCCTCCACCATTGTTCTCTTCATTGCTCTTTATCCCTTTCGCAGTATCTTCTACGTCACTTTCCTCTCTTGCTCTCTCTCTTTCAGTGTTCCTTCCACCATTGCTTTCCTCATTGCTCTTCATCTCTTCCGCAATATCTTCCACGCCACTCTCCTCTCTTGCTCTTTTTCTTTCAGTGTTTTTCTGACATTAATTTCTTCAATATTCTCTTCATTGTTCTCTTCAATCCTCTCTTCGTTGTTCTCTTCATTGCTCACTTCAATGATCTCTTCATTGCCCTCTTCAATGCTTTCTTCATTGTTCTCTTCAATGCTCTCTTTATTGCTCTCTTCAATGCTCTCTTCAATATTCTCTACATTGGTCTTTCTATTGCTCTCGCCAGTGCTCTCTATATTTTTGTCTCAGTCAAATTTCCTAATTTAAAAAAATTAAATATTTATAGACCGTAGCTGGAATTATAAGTTGATTGTAAACTTTGCGTTTCAGACAGACATATATTTACTCAATATTTTCCAATCAAATGTCTTTTTATTCAATAATATCATCTCTACTCAATGTTTGGGCAAAATAACAATAATGCTCTAAAACTTCTTCATTTCTCTCGCCATCGATGATGATTACTTTGTTTTCAGTATTCAGAGAAAAAAAATGCACATTGTATTCATCTTTAAAATTCTCGTCATCATTTATAATGGCTTTACTTTGAACGTTGGTGTTCAATATTACTTTGGTTTTGTCTTTATTCATCTTCAGATATGCGTTGAGCCTTTATTGAAAGAGACTGGTAGAAAAGAAGGTGGAAGGTGGGACAGGAGACGGGTGTTGCATTTTATGGGTTCAGTATTTATGACACATGTTTACATAAAAAAGAATATAGCGAGTGAGCGAGTGAGTTGCCTAAGACCGCTTTCCGCCTTGTGTAGGTAAAAAAATCATATTTGTAAATTCGGTCGAGGGCTCGGGTGTATTGCTGAGATGTCATTCCTTTGTGACCTAAGTGAGATATACAGAGATTCAAGATTATTTCAAGTAAACAATATTGTCATACGAGTATAGTCTTGGTGAAAGAGTGGAAAAGGGGAAAATTAAATTGGTTCACGATTGTAAGATCACGTCCTTTAGGGAGGATCTGAAATATAGAGTTAAAGATCATTGGACTCAAGAAATCATAACATCACTGCAAACCTCACGTAGGATCTTGCATACACACTCTCGGGGGATTGCTTTGGAGCGCGCTGTACAAGAATTAACTAAAGAAAAGTACAGAAGAAAAAAGACTATAAAACTGATTCCTCCCAGACAGAAAATTTTAGTGAAGTGTTAATAGAAAGAAGCAAAACTAAGAGGAACAGGCAGCCTAGAACTTAGCAAAGGTGAATGACTGGAGACAACAAGGCCTACCAACTAAAAGAAGGACTAACAGGTGACGAGAGGGGTGACGGGGTGAAAGTGGCAAATTGATTCAGATCTTTGAAAACATCTGACAGTTCTGAAATGGGATTATCACACACACAAACACACACACACACACACACACACACACACACACACACACACACACACACACACACACACACACACACACACACACACACACACACACACACACACACACACACCATTTAGGTCTTTATTTTGTATGATTGCACTCTCTTTTCTCTTATCTCCTCATTCACCCTCTCCCTTCCCATCACCTCTCCCCCTCCCCCTTCCGTCTCTTTCTCCCCTTTCCCCTCCCCCCCTCTCCTTCTTTGCCTCCCTCCCTCCTTTCCACCCTCTACCCCGCCTCCCTCCATCTCTTTTTTATTCCCTGGAAAATACATGTAAACAGGGGCAACTTGTGTTCCAGCTCCAGGGGAGGCTGGGAGAGGTGGGGGAGGGGGATCAGGGACACGAAGGGAAGAGGTTAGGGGGCCCCTATAGACCCGAAGAGGGTTTCGGATCCTGTGTAAGGAGATTCAAAAGGGGAGAGGGGGAGAGGGCAGGGAGGAGTGGGAAGGGGAAGGGGAGAAGGGTGGAGCTACATTAGTATTTGTTTATTCCTTACTCTTTACTTTTTACTTATCTTTATCTTCCCTCTCTTTACTTGTATACCTATCCCTCTCTTTACTTGTATACTTATCTCATTACTTGTATACATTCATCTGTTTACATATTGATTAATTAATCTATTTGTTTATTGGCATGTTTATTTTACTTTTTTTATTTTTACTTATCTATATATGTATTC
>NC_134808.1:25459120-25461620 GCF_046742065.1 Oratosquilla oratoria | reverse complement strand
CATTTATTCGGTTCCGGCGCTTGGCCTTCTAGCCAAAAATTTCATAAATCAATCAATCAATTTATTTATTCGATTATCTATTTATCTATTAATTTGTTAAATTGATTGATTAATCAGTTTAATTATTTAATTTATCTATTCATATTATATTAATTCATTCATTCATTTAATCATGTATTTATTTATTCATCTATTTATTTATTATTTATTTATTTATTCATTTATCTGTTTATTTATTCATGTATCTATTCATTTATTTATATATTTATTTATGTATTTATTCATTTATTCCTTTATTTATTCATTTATCTATTTATCTATTCATTTATTTAATTCATTTACATATTTTTTTGGTCGTGATTGTACTGTCGACCATTTTCACAGTCACTGGGGTTGGTGTGCCCGACCACGAAAGGACATTATGAGTCGCCAGTATTTTAGAGCCGTTTCTTTCGTATTCGTTCAAACGATCCCGAGCGACTGTGAAATCGGATTTTTGTCTTCGGAATCGCTCTGTCATCGGAATCCAACTCCCGATGTTTATCAATCCTTTACCTGATTAGGATAGAAACATCAGAAAATATAAGATTGTGTGTCTCTTAAAGACCAAATGGTCTTACAGATAATGCGTAAACATGTGTGACCACGAATATGTACGTACGTGCATACATACATACATACATACATACATACATACATACATACACGCATACATACATACATACATATATATATACATACATACATACACGCATACGTACGTGCATGCATACATAAATACATACACGCATAAATACATTTATGCATACATATATTCATACATACACGCATACATACATATATTCATACATACACGCATACATACATATATACACGCGTACATACATACACGCATACATACATACATACACGCATACATACATACATACACGCATACATACATACACGCATACATGCATACATACATACATACATACATACATACATACATACATACACGCATACATACATACATACATATATATATACATACATACATACACGCATACATACATACATACATACATACATACATACATATATACCACCAGCAACTTCTTATCCACCTCATCCACTCTCCCAGCTTTCCACTCACCGTCCACCTCTTCGTCCACCTGCCAATCCCCCTTCCAATCCGATGACCGGATTGGTCCCCAATCACTACCGATCTCCGTCTGTCTGTCGTTAATAGACAGGGACCGGGAAGAGGAGGAGGAGGAGGAGGAGGAGGAGGGGAAAGAGGAGGTGGATGAGGAAAAGTGAAAGAGGGACGAGGAGAAAAGGGAGGAGAAGATGGAGGAGGAGGAGATGAAGGAGGAGGAGAAATAGGAAGAGAGAAAGGAAGAAGAAGAAGAAGAGGGCGAGAGGATAAAGAAGGGGGGTGAGAAGTGGAAGAAGAGAGGGAGAAAAAGAAAGAGGAAGAAAAAGAGGAGGAAGAGAAGGAGGAAGGTAAGAAGAAAGATTAGAATAAGAGGAAAACGTGAAGAAGGACGAGGAGGAATATATATATATATATATATATATTAGCTATATATATATATATATATATATATATATATATATATATAGTATGTATATACATATATATATATACATACAAATATATATATATATATATATTTGCTGATGATACAAAACTGTGCGGAGTGGCAAATGATCACTCAAACCAATTAGATATTCAAGAAGATTTAGATCAATTACAGCAATGATCTGAAAAAGTGGCTAATGAAATTTAACACAAGTAAATGCAAGGTAATGCACATAGGTAAAAATAACAGTAAGTACGATTACAAGTTATTTGGAAATTCGTTAACAAAAGTGGATAGTGAAAAAGATCTCGGCGTAATTATACGACCTCAAATCATCCAAGCAGTGTATTTCAGCCTCTGAGAAAGCAAATAAGATTCTGGGATTGATTGCGCGATCTTTTGATTTCAAAAGTCCATCACTCATTAACAAGCTATATAAATCGTTAGTTCGTCCACATTTGGAATATGCTGTTTCCGTATGGTCACCGAATCTCATTAAAGACATTGACAGACTGGAAAAAGTACAACGGCGAGCCACAAAACTGATTCCAAATATCAAAAATAAATCATACCAAAATCGACTTAAGCACATGAATCTGTTTTACCTAAAAAAGCGTAGACTCAGAGGTGACTTGATACAGGTCTTTAAGATATTAAAGGGAATTGACAACATCAAAAGTGACCAAATTTTCACATTGAATGAGAATCCGACAAGAAACAATGGTCTCAAACTGTCCGGAAATAGATTCAATTTGGAAGTAGGTAGAAACAACTTTGCCAACCGTGTAGTTAATGAATGGAATAAACTTCCTGCACAGGTAGTGCAATGTAGTTTCAGTTCGAAGCTTTAAGAATCATTTAGATAAATACCTAAGTAAGATGCTGTAATGAGTATAATTTATGTTATATTATTTGTTTTTGTTTTGTTATAA
>NC_134808.1:25449120-25451620 GCF_046742065.1 Oratosquilla oratoria | reverse complement strand
ATAGATCGGACCTACGAGCTCTGAGCTCTCTTCCAGGAGGGAAATAGCTGTCGATCACGAGTCCAACACGTGATCCAAAGACCAAGTGAATACACACACACACACACACACACACACACACACACACACACACACACACACACACACACACACACACACACACACACACATTCGGTGGCGCGGTTGGTAGAGTCCCCGACTGTCACTACGGCGGTCCGGGTTTAAATACTGCACAAGGCTGAAATAATTTCAGTATCGCTGCGCTTCGAGTCGTTACTCCAACTCTCGTGGGCGGGGAGTTGGGTGTGTGCGTGCATGTAAGGTCACAGCATTACCCATAGATCGGTCATACGAGCTCTAAGCTCTCTTCTGGGAGGGAAATGGCTGTCGTTTACAAGTCCAGCACGTGATCCGAAGACCAATGTGAATACACACATGCATGTGTGTATCACACATGACGTCATAATTCTTATTACATTGAAGAATGATGTCATAGTACCGCTATTCAATGTTGCTGTTCACTGAAGGTGTGTTTAGGGGGTGACCTTAGGGCTCTGGTGGAACGTTGGAGACCATAACTGTAGTCGGTCCCGCATCCTGGTCCAAGGTGGGAGTTATGGCGTCGCAGTAAAGCCTCGAATGGGGCAATTAGAAGCACCGGATGACGTCACTAAAAAGAAGATGGCGGCTCCCCGACTTGTAATAGTAACGGAAGTCGGAGGGTGGGGGAGGGAGGGAGGGAGGGAGGGGGAGGGGGGAGAGGGGGAGGAGGGGGAGGAAATGGGGAGAGGGGAGAGGTAGAGAGGAGAAAGGGTAAGGAGGGGATAGCAGGTGAGAAGGTGGAGGGGGAAGGAGGAAGGTGGGGGAGGTAGGGGGAGGGGGAGGAGGGGGAGGAAATGGGGATAGGGGAGAGGTAGAGAGGAGAAAGGGTAAGGAGGGGATAGCAGGTGAGAAGGTGGAGGGGGAAGGAGGAAGGTGGGGGAGGTAGGGGGAGAGGAAGGGAGGATGGGGAGAGAGGGGGAGAGAGAGAGAGAGGAGGAGAGGGGCATAAGGGGAAGCGAATAGAATAGGGAGGGGATAGGGAATGGGAAGAGGGAGTGGGAAGGGGAGTGAGGAGGGAGGGAGAGGGAGAGTGGGAAGGGGGATAGGGGGGAGGTGGAGGTGGGAGTAGGGAGTATTACGAGTGGGAGGAAAGGATAGAGGAGGGAGAGAGGGAGTAAGGGAGAAGGTTAGGGAGTAAGAGAAGAAAGTAGGGAGTGAGGGAGTGAAGGAGTGTGGTAGTGAGTGAGGAGGAGGGAGGAAGGGAGGGAAGGTGGGGAGGGGAGGAGAGGGGACGGGAGGGGGGGAACGGGGATAATGGAGGAAGTTGAGGTAGAAAATAATTGATAAGACAGATGACTTGAGATGGATTAGGCAAATGGGAAGAAAGAAAGAAGAAAAAATAGAAATAAAAGGAAGAGGAAGATGAAGAAGACGACGAAGAAGAAGTTAAAGAAAAAGAAAAAGGTGAAGATGGATGAGGAGCAAGACGAATCCCGGATGAAGAGATGGAGGAGGAGGAGGAGGTGGAGGAGGAGGAGGTGGAGGAGGAGGAGGAGGAGGAGGAGGGGAGGAGGAGGTGGAGGAGGAGGAGGAGGAGGAGGTGGAGGAGGAGGAGGAGGAGGAGGAAGAGGAAGAGGTGGAGGAGGAGGAGGAGGAGGAAGAGGAGGAGGAAGAGGAGGAGGAGGAGGAGGAGGAGGAGGAGGAGGAGGAGGAGAAGGTGGTGGAGGAGGAGGAGGAGGTGGGGGAGAAGAAGTGAGGAAGAGAGAGGTATAGAAATGTGTATATATATCAAAGTAGAGAGAAATGTAGAGATATGTATAGAAAGAAATTGAGAGAGGTAGAGAGAAATAATTACAGAGTAATAGAGAGAACAAAAGATAGATAGGATGATAGATAGATAGTAAGAGAGAGAGAGAGAGAGAGAGAGAGAGAGAGAGAGGGAAGGAGAGAGAGGGAGAAAGAGAAAAAGAGAGAGAGAGAGAGAGAGAGAGAAAGAGAGAGGGAGAAAGAGAAAAAGAAAAAGAGAAAAAAGAGAGAGAGAAAGAGAGAGAGAAAGTGAGAGAGAGAGAGGAATATGACGAAGAGGAGTAGAGGGAAGAAGAGAAAGGGAAAAACGAGGAGGGTGAGGAAAAGGAGGAGGAAGAGGAGGAGGACGAGAAAGGAAGCAGGAGGAGAAAATGAGAGAGGAGGAGGAGGAGGAGGAAAAAAAAAGAGGGGAAAGAGGAGAACGAGGAGGAGTGAGAGGGATCAGAAGGAGGAAGTGAATGAGGAGGAGTAGGAGGAAGGGGAGGAAAAAGATGAGGAGGAGAAGGAGGAAGTGAGTGGGCAGGAGGAGGAGGAGGAGTAGGAGGAGGAGGAGGAGGAGAAGGAGGAGGAGTGGGAAGAAGACAGATGGTATTAGGATGTAAAATGCAGATAAAGATGAGGATTTGGCGAAGAAGATGGAGTGTGCACGGGG
>NC_134808.1:25439120-25444120 GCF_046742065.1 Oratosquilla oratoria | reverse complement strand
AGAGAGAGAGAGAGAGAGAGAGAGAGAGAGAGAGAGAGAGAGAGAGAGAGAGAGAGAGAGAGAGAGAGAGAGAGAGAAATCACAGGAACTTACGTAGGACAAATGAGGCATAGTTTCTTTATTGAACTAGTTAATCAATCCAGACTTAGGAATAATCAAAGAAAGAGGGAGGTCGGAGCAAATAGCATAACATAAAACAAGGGAGAACGAGAGAGAAATCACAGAAACATTTGCGAGACAAATAAGACATGGGCATCAAATTGATATTGAGAAATTGAGATTGAGTTGAGTCCACAAGAAGAGAAAACAGAGACAAATTCTAAGGCTGTCCGATAAAAGGACCATCGGAGATGACGTCGGCAAAGAGAGAAAATGGGAAGAGGAAAGAGAAAACGGTGGGGGAAAGTTTGCACTCAATGAATGACAAGGCAGCCATTGGCAAATTGGGAAGGCGGACATCTTTCCAACTTTATCTTAACTTTTACTTAAATTTAACTTAATCTTAACTTAACCTAACCTAAGCTAACGTTACCTAACCTAACTTAATCTAACTTTACCTAACCTAACCTAATCTAACGCTACTAAACCTAAACTAACCTGATCTAATATTACCTAACCTAACTTAACCTAACCTATGCTAACGTTACTTAACCTAACTTAATCTAACATTACCTAACCTAACTTAATCTAACGCTACCTAACCTAAACTAACCTAATCTAACGTTACCTAACCTAACCTAACCTAATCTGAGCTAACCTAACCCAACCTAACCTAACCTAACCTAACCTAACCTAACCTAATCTGACCTAACCTAATCTGACCTAACCTAATCTGACCTAACCTAACCCAACCTAACCTAACCTAACCTAACCTAACCTAACCTAACCTAACCTAACCTAACCTAACCTAACCTAACCTAACCTAACCTAACCTAACCTAACCTAACCTGACCTGACCTAACCCCTTCTAATTCAGTAACTCTCTCCATAAATCCCGTGGTGGGGGATAGGGTCGCGATCTACTAAGATCCCGTTCACCCCCGAAGGGGAAGAAACGGGAGGGAGTGGGAGAGTGGGAGAGGGGAAAGCTTATTCTTATCAAAGATAACTCGTTTTTTTGCTCTGATAAGAATCTGTGGATTGTTTTGCTCTCTTACACTGAGTAAAGGAAAGACAGGAACAGTGAGCGCATACAAAGTCCTAATCCCTACTCTCTCTCTCTCTCTCTCTCTCTCTCTCTCTCTCTCTCTCTCTCTCTCTCTCTCTCTCTCTCTCTCTCTCTCTCTCTCTCTCTCTCTCTCTCTCTCTCTCTCTCTCTCTTCCCTTCCTCCCCCCCCTCTCTCTCTCTCTCTCTCTCACTCACTCTGAATAAAATCGCTTGTAATAAGCCGGAATAGATTTAATGAATAAACAGCATATCATACGATAGATTAATGTGTGAATCTATCTATTTATTTGTTTACTTATCTATATGCTAAGTTACTTATTAGTTAATTCATCAATGAATTTATATGTTCAATTATTCATCCATTTATTGATTTATCTATCACGTATTTTTATTTATATATTCATCTATTCATTTGTTTTTATTCATAGATTCATTTGTTTGCTTACATATAGAAACAGAGAGAAGAACAGGAAAGAGAGAGAGAGAGAGAGAGAGAGAGAGAGAGAGAGAGAGAGAGAGAGAGAGAGAGAGAGAGAGAGAGAGAGAGAGAGAGAGAGAGAGAAAGAGAGAGAGAGAGATTGAGAGGCGAAATAATGAGGCTGGGAGATAAAGTCAGAGGTAATCAAGCTGTTGGGATATAACTTGGACCATAAGGAAGCTGGGATACTGTACAACTTCGGGGCAGTAATGAAGCTTGGATATAAATTCAGGAGGAAGAAGAGGAGGAGAAGGGGGAGGAGGAGGAGGAGGGGAAGATGGAGAGAGAAGAAAAAGGAGGAGGAGGAGGAGGAGGAGGAGGAGGAGGAAGAGGAGGAGAGGGGAGGAGGAGGAGGAGGAGGAGAGGGAGAAAGATGGAGAAGGAGGAAGAGGAGGGAGGAGGAAGAGGAAGAAGAGGAGAAGAAGGAGGAGCATGGAAGGAGGAGGAGGAGGGGAAGATGAAAGTAGAAAGAGGAAGAAGAGAAAGAGGAGGAGACGATAGGAGGAAGAAGAAGAAGGGGAAGAGGTGGAGGAGGAGGAAGAGGAGGAGGAAGAGGAGGAGGAGGAGGAGAAGGAGGAGGACGAAAGAGAGGAGGAAGAGGAAGAGAAGGATAGAGAGGAGGAGGAGGAAGAAGAGGAAGAGGAGAGGGAGAAAGAGGAGAAAGAGGAAAGAGATGAGAAAAAGACAAAAAAAAAAGAAAATAAAAGAAAGAGAAGAAGGAGGAGAACGAGTAGAGAGAGGAGAAAGAGGAGAAAGAGGTGAAAGAAAAAGAAGAGGAAAAAGAGGAGAAAGGGAAGGAAGAGGACAAAGAGGAGAACGAGGGGAAAGAAGAGAAAGAGGAGAAAGAAGAGAATGAGGAGAGGGAAGAGAAAGAAGAGAGAAGAAAGAGAAAAGAGAGGAGTAAAAGGAAAAAGAGACGAGAGGGAAGAAAGAGGAGAAAGAGGAGCAAGAGAAGAGAGAGGAGACAAGAAGAGAGAAGAAAGAGAAAGAAGAGAAAGGAAAGAGAGAAAAAGGAGTAAAAGGAGCAAGAGATGAGAGAATAGAAAGAGAAGAAAGAGAGCAGAAAGATGAGAAAGAGTAGACAGAGAATGAGGAGAAGAAAAAGAGAAAAGAAAAAGAGAAGATGAAAAAGAGGAGACTTTTTTTTTTAATGAAATCACATAATGCTAATCAAAACAAAATGCTTGATCATATTCACCGCTTGCATACACATATGCATACATAGGAACATACATACATAGGAGCATACATACATACATACATACATACATACATACATGCATACATACATACATACATACATACATACATACATACATACATACATACATATATAAATACATACATATATATATATATATATATATATATATAAATATATATATACATACGTACGTACGTTTATACATACATGCATACATCCATACATCTATACATACATAATACATACATACATGCATACATACATACATGCATACATATATATATACATGCATGCATGCATACATACATACATACATATGTACGTACATACGTACATACATACATACATACATACATACATAACTATGTACGTACATACATACGTACGTACGTTCGTGCATACATACATACATACATACATATATACATACATATATACATACATATATACATACATATCTACCAAAAGGTCTTTTTCTTCCATTTTAGCTCCTCGTGGATAAGGGGTCCTCCCATCTTCCGCCACACGGCTCGGGCCAAAAACAATGCAAAAGGACACAAAAGAGGTTAAGAACAACAAGTAATCTCGTTTAATCCAGTCAAACTTTAGGCAGTTTGCTCTGGTTAGCGACAAATAAATCCGTTTTACTAAATAAATTAATCTGAATTGAAGAGATCGAGTTGCAGCGCTGGCGGGCGTCGCCGGGGAGGGAGGCTCGAACCTGGGGCTTTGTACTAAAGAGGCAGGGCATCAGCCGACCGTGCCACAGCCGCCAACGTTAACGGGGATTAGTTCCAACCTCATTTCCCAAGTAATAAGCCAAAAACCCTTTTTTCGGACACATGGCTTCATGTCCTCTTGTCTCTCGCGATGCCTATGTCCCAAAATAAGTTTTTTGGACAGACATTTTCTTTGTATCTCTTTGGAGGTCTTTGGAGCTCTTTGAAGGCCTTTGGAGGTCTTTGAATGTCTTTGGAGCTCTATGGAGGTCTTTGGGGGTCTTTGGAGCGCTATGGAGGTCTTTCGGGGTCTTTGGAGATATTTAGAGGTCTTTGGGGACTTTGGGAGGTCTTTGGAGGTCTTTGGAGGTCTTTAGAGGTCTTTGGGGTCTTTGGAACTCTATGGTGGTCTATGGGGGTCTTTGGAGCTCTTTGGAGGTCTTTGGATCTCTTTGTAGGTCTTTGTAGGTCTTTGGAGGTCTTTGGAGGTCTTTGGAGCTCTTTGGAGGTCTTTGGAGGTCTTTGGAGGTCTTTGGAGGTCTTTGGATCTCATTGAAACCAACATTCCCGGGTCTCCGAGCCCTCTTTTGGTAAAGAACACTCAAAGGAAAACTGAAAGTTTCTTCCTCTCCTCCTCCTCCTCCTCCTCCTCCTCCTCCTCCTCCTCCTCCTCCTCCTCCTCCTCCTCCTCCTCCTCCTCCTCCTCCTCCTCCTCCTCCTCCTCCTCCTCCTACTCCTCCTGCCTAATCTAAATTACTTTAATCTTTTTTCTTGTTCCAATGTTCTTCGGTTTCAAATTCATGGTCTCTGCTTTCTTCTTTATATTTCGTTTTCTATTTGTTATCATTTGGACGGAAGTTACCATCTTTTCTTTATATATATATGTATATATATATATATATATATATATATATATATATATATATATATATATATATCAATAAAAAAATGTAGTAGCACATTTGTAAATAATAATCACGAAGAACCCATTGTCGGAATAAAAGGAAACTTAGAAGAAAATATAACTTCAGAAAAGTACTTTCCTGAAGAGTTCTATTGCTATTAGCAGCAATATAGAAGTTATACTTTCTTCTAAGTTCCCTTTTATTCCGACTGTGGGTTCAAGTGCAGCCTGTTCATGAACCAATAGGTCATCTGCTCCTGTACATAAAATTTATAAAAGATAATTAATTTGATTAAAATAAAACTGATGGTCTTGTCCTTCAAATGATGACGTCATCGTTTGTCCTCGTGGCGTGTCGAACTCATGAGCAGGTGATCGTGAGTTCGATTCCCGGAACCCGCTGAGTGCTTCTGGCCTTGGTTCGCGACAGCCCTGGCCACGCGGGGAGGCGACTTGAACATCGGCTTGCCGCAACCGACAGGGCTTTCCCTAGCAGGGGTTTTCCACTTCCCACCTCGCGGGAATAG
>NC_134808.1:25431620-25436620 GCF_046742065.1 Oratosquilla oratoria | reverse complement strand
GGAGGTAGCCAAAGTCAAAAGGCATATACCCGACCCCACCCATTCCATTCCCATCCACCACCCTTTCTCCCTTCTCATTTTAGCTCCTCATGGATGATGGGTCATCCCTGTATCCCGTCCACTACCCTGGATCAGAAGCAATGCAGCAGGACACAGCACATCCACAGCAAGGCCGCTTCACATTCATCGGCGATCACCTCTTCTCCACCCCCTCATGGAGAAAATTAAAAAAAGACGTGGGCAAATAATTAAAATAAATAAATAAATAAATAACTAAATAAATAAAAAAATAAATAAATAAGTAAATGAATAAATAAATAAATAAATAAATAAATAAATAAATAAATAAATAAATAAATAAATAAATAAATAAATAAATAAATAAATAAATAAATGAATAAATAAATAAATAAATAAATAAATAAATAAATAAATAAATAGATAAATAAGTAAAATTAAATAAATAAGAAAAAATGGGGGCGGGACAGCCACCATTACTTTGTCGTTTTCTAACCATTTTCTTTCTCCATTCTAGAAAACATTTATCATTTCTTAATAACTTCCTAGACACCTCTCGTTCTCGAAAACTAACTAGGAGCTCATTAGCTTCTTCAATACGGCGTCGTTCCTCCCCCCCAACAGTCCCCCCACATTCCCCCCACTCCCACACGCTCTTCCCCCCACTCCCCCATACTCCCCCACACTCCCCCATGCTCTCCTAACTCCCCCACACTCCCGTCACACTCCCCCACACTCCCTTAACACACTCCCACACTCCCCCGCTCCCCTCCCACTCCCCCATCTTCCCCTCACACTCCCCCACACTCCCCCCACACTCACCTCACTCCTCCCCCTCCCCTCCCACTCCACCAGCACTCCCCTCACACTCCCCCCACACTCCACTCACTCCTCCCACTCCCCTCCCACTCCACCAACACTCCCCCCACACTCCCCCCACACTCCTCTCACACTCCCCTACACTCCCTCACACTCCCCCAACACTCCCCCCACACTCCTCTCACACTCCCCCAACACTCCCCCCACACTCTTCTCACACTCCCTTTACTCTTCCCACTCCCCTCCCACTCCCCTACTCCCTCCAGATTTCCACTCCCCCCAAAATCTTACTCCCTCCACTTCCCAACGCTCCTCCCACTCCCCCTACTATACTCCTACCCTCCCCCCTTCTCTCACATTCTCCAATTCCCCTACTACCCCATACATTCTCCCCTCTACTCCCCCTCCCTCTCCACTACCACCATCTCCCCTCCCCCTCCCCACTCCCCATCACTCTTCCCTTCCCCTCCCCATCCTCCCCTCTTACTCCCCACTCCCCATTCCTCTCCCCTTCCCACTCCCACCCCTCCCTCCCCCTCCCCTCCTCCCTCTTCCCCCTCAACACCCTTCCCCCTCCTCCCCCTCCCCTCCCCTCCCCTCCTCTCCTCCTCCCACCTCCTTCCGTCTGCACCTTCGGCGTGAGGAACAGCAGGGGGGGGGGCGAAGCTCCCAAATGGCCCCGAGGCACGCACGCACGCCCATCAATAGGAGGAGGAGCAGGAGGAGGAGGAGGAAAGGAAAGACGAAATGGAAATGGAAGTTGAGGTTGAGGTCAAATCCGAGTCCGAGAAAATGGAAAGTAAGGAGGAAAAGAAAGAGGAAGATGATGAGGAAAATAAAGAGGAAGAAATAAGGAACAGAAAGAGGAAGAGGCAGAGGAAGAGAAACAACAGAAAGAGGATGAGAAATAGGTAAATAGATAGGAGAAGGAAGAGGAGGAGAATGAAATAAAGGAATAGAAAAAGGAGGAGGAAAAGGTAAAGGAAGAAGATGAGGCAACTTAATGGATGGGAATGACAGGTAGTAAGGGAGACGGAACTCCCTAGTGTAGGCCATAGGGTCTTCTGCAGTCTCCTCCCATTTCTGAACCAGCGCTTCTATCCTTAAGGAGAACATCTTGACTTAAACTTAACTGTGACGGCACACTAGGCTAGCATGCTACTTGCTTTCGCTACTAGGTTTGAGTAGCAACGACTTGGGTTACTAACATTCGTATTCTACGTTTAACCTCTCTTAGTTTGTCATTCAGCTTCTCGTTATATGACGCAAGAGTGATTTGACAAATTTGGAAAATTGAAAAATAAAATATCGTAACCGAAGTCGTTTATACTCAAACCAGTAGCAAAAGCAAGTAGCATGCTAGCGAGAAATGCCTAGTGTGCCGCCAGCTTTAGTCACTAGTAAGTAGTTAAGAACAATTAAGAACCCTCCTCTCATCAGCTTCATGGATCAAGACGAAAACTTTAAAAATGGTTGATGAAAAAAAAAGTAAATAAATAAAAATAGATAAATCAATCAATAAGATAATAACATATAAATAGTTAAATACATAAAAAAATAGATAAACGAATGATTAGATAAATAATAAAAATATAAAGTAAATGATGAATTATTATCAAATGAAATCATAACAAAGAAAAGATTAAAAAAATAAAGTACAACAAAGTTAAATAAGATAAAGGAAGCCAATTCAGAATATAAGGAAACAAAAAATAGATAAATGAATAAATAACATATAATTAAATAAAATAAATAAACGTAGAAAAAATAGAACAAAATAAAACACGATTAAATCAGATGAAATAAAACGAAAGTAATCAAACAAAATGAAAAAAAATAATAAAAAAATAAAATGAAATAAAATAAGATAAAATAAAGTAAAATAAAATAAAATAAAATAAAATAAAGAATGCCGGAGGAGCAGTGTCGAAGGAGATAATCATTTGCACAACAATCAGCTCTCCAGGGGAAGATGAGATGGGGACGTACCTGGAGGATTAATTATCAAGGAGGTCTTGGGACACCAGCCAGAATTAAAGCATTAAAGATTGATTTCTCTCCCGCAGGCAATTTCGCATCTCGGAGGAAAAGATTTTAGATTTTGTCTTCTCAATTATGATTTGCTATCTGCCAGGCTTGATTTCTTCTGTAAAAAAAGAAAGAAAAAAAAAAAAAAAAAAAAAAAATATATATATATATACATATATATATACATATATATATACATGCATGTATATATATATACATGTATATATATATACATATACATATATACACATATACATATATATATATATATACATGTATATATAATAAAAAATAATAATAAACAGATAAATGAATATATAGATAAATATAGGTGATATTATTTGAAAGACATTAGAAATTATAATTTAGGATCTATAGATGATAAATTACAATTAATCAATTAATCCTCTACTGTAGCTGAAGAGGAGGAGGAGGGGAAGAAGAGGAGAAAAGAAAGGGAAAGAGGGATGAGGAAGGTGGGAAGGGGAGGAGGTGGAAAGGGGAGGAGGTGGAAAGGGGGAGGAGGCGGTAAGGGCAAGCAGAGGGGGAAGGGGGAGGCGGGGGTAGGTGGGAAGGGGGAGGAGAGGATAGGTGGGAAAGAGGAGGTGGGAAGGGGAAAGGGGGAAAGAAGTGGGAGGTGGGAAGGGGGAGAAAGGATAGGTGGGGAGGAGGGTGAGGTGGGAAGGGGGAAGAGTGGGAATGGAGTGAGTGGGGAGTAGGGGGAGAAGGAGGTGGGGAGAAGGGGGAAGTGGGATGGGGGAGGGGGGGAGGAGATGTCCACAAGGAATAATTGATGACGTTGAGTTATCATCTTTGGAAGACAGTCTGATTGCAAAGACTTACTACACCTCAGGTGACCTTTGAGATGGGCCGCCAGAGAGAGAAATATTAATTCTCTCTTTATCTCTCTCTCTCTCTCTCTCTTTCTTTATCTGTCTCTTTTATCTCACTCTTTCTCTGTCTCTGTCTCTGTCTCTGTCTCTCTCTCTCTCTCTCTCTCTCTCTCTCTCTCTCTCTCTCTCTCTCTCTCTCTCTCTCTCTCTCTCTATATATATATATATATATATATATATATATATATACATATACATATATATATATGTATATGTACATATATGTATATATATATATATATATATATATATATATATATATATATATATATATCTTTTGTCTATCCATATGCCTCATTCATCTATCAGTTTATTTGTTGATACATCTTTTTTGTATTTTTTATCGTTTTTATTTTTTGTAATTTTTCTCTTTTGTCTTTTGTCTTTTGTCAGTTATAAATTTTCGTTTATCTCAAGTCATTATCCATTATCTATTATCCATTTTATTTTTTTGTCATTTATTGTTTAGTTTTACCACTTAATATTCATTCTTTATATTTCTTTCTATATTTGTAGTACATGTGTAAAAAATTAATTACATAATAAATAAATGAATAGTAAAATTGAAATACAGTGGAATATAATAGATAGAAATATAAAATCAGGTATAATGAAATGAAGTAACATGAAAATGAAAATTAAATGCAATACAATAGAAATATAATAGAATAGAAATGAATAAATGAAAATAAGATGTACATGAAATAAAGTCAAATAAAGCAAATTAAAAATGTGAATAGAAAATAGAATAAATTAAAATAAAATATAATAAAATAAAATAGGATAAAAATATCAAAGAAAAAAAAAAAGATAAAATTAAAATAACACGAAATCAAACTAAACTAAACTAAACTTAACTTAACCTAAACTAAATAAATGAAAATCCTTATCCAGTGTTACCCTACAACACTAACATAAGGATCATGCATAGGGAAATGCCTAAAGACCAGGATCTGGTCGCGCGTCAGCTCGCCTTCCGGGTCATGGCTGACGGCGCCAGCTGACAGTGTCGCTAGCGAAGGGCGGCTGGCTATTGCTGACATCTCCTCATGTTACCGATTGTTTCTTGTTCCGGTTGGGCTCCGGAACCAGCGTCCGATGCATCGGGTGTGATGCCGGATTCAGAGGCGCCATCGGGTGCCCGATGCGTCGAGTGTCCCTTTGCGTCGGGCTGGCAATGTCGGTCAATGCTTGGGTCTTTCATTTTATTTCATATCCTTATTCATTTATTAATCTATTTCA
>NC_134808.1:25419120-25426620 GCF_046742065.1 Oratosquilla oratoria | reverse complement strand
AATTGCCCCCATCTTTAATGAGAACCAGCCAATCCGACCCGAGGAGGAGGAGGAGGAGGACGAGGAGGAGGACGAGGACCACTCCCCGGAGGTCCACCTCCCGCGGGGGAGATAGGACCTTTGATAACGAAGTACCAGACCCCCCTGTGGGTCCCTACAACACCCATGGGAGGACGACCCCGGGGGAGGAGGAAGGGGGAGAGAGGTTTAAAGGGGTTTATATTGAGGTTTGAGGACTACCCCTATGGATAACTCCCCCTGGGAGGATTCTCCCTGGGGAAGAGGAAGATGGGGAAGGTTTAAATGGATTTTCTTGAGGTTAGATTACCCACATTGAAGCCAAGGTGGGTGAGTTTAGAGGTTTTTCGTTGGGATGGGCTGGGAGTCTGCATAGGAGGATGTCATGGATGGAGGAGAAGGGTGTGTGTGGCAATGCGTTGTTATGGCATTTACACATGTATATTCATATACATATACGTATACATATAAATATATATACAAATACATGCACATATACATACACAAATATACATATACATATAAATTATTCTTACAAATATAAATATACACATACATATGAAGTATACATACAATATATACATATTCTGTACATATACAGATCCATATACAATACATAATACATATACATATATATATATATATGTGTGTGTGTGTGTGTGTGTGTGTGTGTGTGTGTGTGTGTGTGTGTGTGTGTGTGTGTGTGTGTGGTGTATGTGTACGTGGTGTGTGCGTGCGTGCGTGTGTGTGTGTGTGTGTGTGTGTGTGTGTGTGTGTGTGTGTGTGTGTGTGTGTGTGTGTGTGTGTGTGTGCCTAATCGTGTTTATTTACATGCATGTGTAGAGGGGCATGGCCGGATCTGTGCGTGTACGTGTGTACATATGTGTGTGTGCGTGTATGTAAGTGCGCGTACTTACATATTCTATCATGATGAAAGGTGAAAAAGTTCGACCCGACCCGCTAAGCTGGCCCAATGGGACTAGGTTCCATTTAGAATGTAAATTATTTCTTAATGTTTTTCTTATTGGTTTCGACTTTGCTTTTAGATGCAAAAGGTATAATGACTGCAAATAGACGTTAAGCGTAGATCTGGAGGTCTGGGCTCTGCCTTGCTCCTTGTTCTGCATTCAAGTGTTTTCTCTCTCATCTTTATTGTACACACACACACACACACACACACACACACACACACACACACACACACACACACACACACACACACACACACACACACACACACACACACACACACACACACACACACACACACACACAACACACACACACACACACACACACACACACACACCACACCGACTCGGTGGCACATTTGGTAGAGCGCTGAACTGGGGTAAGTAGAAGTGCTCCCACCCATTTCGAATCCTGCCCAGGGCCGAAATTATTTCGGTATCGCTGTGCCTCGGGTCGTTACTCTGACTCTCGTGGGCGAGGAGTTGGGTGTGTGTGTGTGTGCTAAATCATAGCATTACCCATAGATCGGACCTACGAGCTCTGAGCTCTCTTCCAGGAGGGAAATAGCTGTCGATCACGATTCCAACACGTGATCCAAAGACCAAGTGAACACACACACACACACACACACACACACACACACACACACACACACACACACACACACACACACATACATATATATATATATATATATATATACATATAATATAATATATACATATTAGCAAGGCTTTCTTTTCCTCCTTACAGGGAGGTAGCCAAAAAGGGAAAGGCATAAAATCATTCCCACCCATTCCATCCCTGAATACACTCCACACCCCTCCCATCCTCCCTCTTATCTGAGCACCTCCTGGATGACGGGTCCCTGCACCCTGCCCACTGCCCTCACTGCCCTGGGTCAGAAGCAGTGTCGCAAGACACAGCACATCCACAGCAAGGCCGCTTCATTAAATCGGCGACCCCCCTCTCCGTCCCCCCCTTGCATAAAAGGAGAGGACGGGGAGAAATCCCTTCGGGCTGCGTCAACTTTTGCTCACACATACTAACCAATCACCCCCCATCCCCCCCGCCCATTCCAACCTCATGCAATACAACATCATCCATATACAACCCTTCACCCGTCACCCCTGTCTTCTGTCCTCTCCCGTCCTTCCTCAACAGACATTCCCCACTTCCCCAACGCCCCCTCCACCCCCTCCATCCACCTCCTCCTCCGACGTCCCCCCATCTTCACTCCCTCCACATCTGCCCTCCATACCTCTTTTACTTGTCTTTCTTCAATAATTCTTTCCATATGTCCAAACCATCCTAATATTCTTTCATCAACCCCCTATCTCCAGCTCCTTTTCCCTTTATCCTCCTCACCTCCTCATTTCTCACTCTATCTAGCCTAGTAACCCCCATCATACTTCTCAGACACCTCATCTCAAACACATTCAAACTCGTTCTCTCTTCTTCTCTTATGTTCCATGTTTCTGCCCCATACAGTGATGTTGGCACAATCACTCGTTCATACAGTCTCCTCTTAGCATCCATTTCCCAAATGTCTATTCCTCATTACTCTCTTTTTTACACCAATGCATTTACTCGCTTGTCTCAATCTACATTCTACCTCCACCTTCTCTCCTCATTTTCCTGCCACATTTGCAACCCAAGTATCTAAAACTATCCACTTCCTCCAGTCGCTCACGCCTTAATGGCTCACTTCCAGTCTACTGCCACTTTCACCCCTTGTACATCTCATCACCCTATCTTATTACCCACATTTATCTTTAGCTTTTCTTCTATCCCTTACTCTCACTCTCACCACCAACTTCTATACTTTTCTTTTTTGAGAATCGACTGTATGGGTGCCAGGACGTTAATCTTAGAAAAATAAATAGATAAATAAATAATAATAACAATAATAATGATAATGATAATAATAATAATAATAATAATAATAATAACTAACAACAACAACAACAAGTAGTAGTAATAATAATAGATACATATATGCATACATACATATACCAAATGCTTTTTCCCCGTTACAAGGGAGGCAGCCAAAAAACAAAGGCATAGAAACCACTCCCACCCATTTCATCCCCTACATACTCCACTCCCATCCACCCCCTCCCCTCCCACTTATCATGGCACCTCCTGAATGATGGGTCATCCCTGCATCTTGTCTACTGCCCTGGGTCAGAAGCAGTGTCGCAAAACACAGCACATCCACACAAAGGCCGTTTCATTTAATCGGTGACCTCCCCCTCTCCATCGCCTTATGCAGAAAAAGAGAAGATGGGGAGAAATCCCTTCGGGCAGCGTCAATTTATTTCTCACACATACTCCCACACCCCCACTATCACCCACCCACTCCCTTTCATGCATCACAGCATCATCCATACACAACCATTCTTCTCTCACCCCTATCTTCTGCCTTGTCCCGTCCTTCCTCCACAGACATTCCCCACTTTTCCAGAGCCCCTTTTACCCCATCCATCCATCTCATCCTAGGTCGACCCCTCATGTTCAATCCTTCCACCTCTGCTTTCCACACCTCTTTTACTAATCTTTCTTCACTTATTCTTTCCATGTGTCCAAACCATCCCAATACTCTTTCATCAACCTTATCTCTCAACTCCCCTTTCACCCCTGTTCTCCTCCTCACCTCATTTCTCACTCTATCTAGCCCAGTAACTTCTATCATACTTCTCAGGCACCTCATCTCAAACACGTTCAAACTCCTCTTCACTTCCTGTCTTATGTTCCATGTTGCCCCATACAGTGCTGTCAGTACAATCACTCCTTCATACAATATCCTTTTAGCATCCATTTCTAAATGTCTATTTCTCATTACTCTTTTTAATCCCCCAAGACATTACCTGCTTCTCTCAATCTACATTCTACCTCCGCTTCCTCTCCCTTTCCCACCACATTCGTACCCAAGTATCTAAAACTATCCAGTTCCTCCAGTGTCTCTCCCTTAATACTCACTTCCAGTCTGCTGCTACTTTCTCCCCATGTACATCTCATCACCTTACTTTTATCCACATTTATCTTCAACTTCTTTCTTTCACACACCTTCCTAAACTGTCACTAACTTCCTTATTTCCTCCTATGATCCTGCCACAAGTGCAGTGTCGTCAGTAAACAACAACTGGCTTATCTTCCACTTTTCTCCATTTTCTTTAACTATCTTCAATCCCTGACCCATTACCCTTGCGTTTACCTCTCGTACCACCCCATCCATGTATAAATTGAACAGCCAAAGCGACATAACACATCCCTGGCGAGATCCCGCCTTTACCTCAAACCACTCACTCTTTCCATTTCTGATTCTAACACAGGCTCTACTACTCTCGTAAAAACTCTTGACTGCTCTTAAAAGCTTTCTTCCTATCCCATATATCTGCAATGCCTCACAGAGTGCCTTCTTGTCTACCCTGTCATAAGCCTTTTCCAAATCCCTAAAGACCAAAAAAACATTCTAACCTTTTCCTAACGATTTCTCACATATCTGTCTTACCACAAAAATCTGATCCACGTAACCCCCACCTGACCTAAACCCACACTGTTCCTCACCAATTACTCCCTCTGTTCTTCTCTTGATCCTCTCAATCAAAACCCTCCCATAAGCCTTCCTAACTGCAGTTAAAAACTGATCCCTTTGAAACTACTACACTCACAACTGTCGCCCTTTTCCTTGTAAATTGGAACTATACAGGCACTTCTCTAGTCCTCCGGCACTCGGCACTCTACCCTCTCTTAAGCAAACAATAAATAACCTCACCAACCAGTCTGCCATCACTGTACCTCTCTTTTTTAGACATTCTGCATGACACCCATCCAACCCAGGTGCCTTACCAGCTTTCATCTTTCCTTATTTCTCCTCCATTTTCCTCACTCATTACTGTCATTTTTAGCTCTTTCCACTGCAACAACATTTCCTTCTCTATCTTCCTTCGCATTTAGCAACTCCCTAAAATACTGTGCCCATCTTCCTCTTCCATTATCATCTCTCCATCTCCACCTTTTACCTTTTCCTCTCTACTTGATTCGCCTTCTCTTTCTCTCTTAACAAAACATATTTTTCTTATTTTCAAAGTTTTCTGTCATACTCTTACCCCATTTCACACCTGCTTTCCTCTTTGCCTCCTTTATATTATGTTTTACCTCTTTTTTGTACCCCTCATATAATTCTCTCATCCTATTTTGTAACCAATCTGAGGATGCTTGCTTCTTCTCTTCTACAACCTTTTTTCTTTCATCATTCCTCCACTCACTACATTTCCTTCTATTTCCTCCCATTCTCCTAGTTCCACACACCATCTTTGCACATCTTGTGACTCCCTCCTTGAACCATCCCCATTCCTCCTCCACTCCTAGTTCTACACCTATCCTTCACTCACTCCCACTCTTCTTTCAGCTTCTTCTTGTGCTCCACCTTTTCTTTCTCTTTTAAGCAGTTCTTTTCCTCTTTCTCCATCTATCTTCCACTCTCAAGTTACCTTCCACCAAAAAATAACCTGATATTCCTCCACTCTCTCCCCTGAGAACAGGTAGATTCTTAACTCTTCCTACTATAATCCTGGTTACCACTAGATAGTCCATTAACGCCTTATCTACCACCCTTCCATCCACCACCCTCTCCTACGTGTACTTATGCTTGACCTTCTTCTTAAACGCTGTATTTGCTATCATCAGCTCTCTTTCTAGACATATCTCCACCATTATTCTGACTGACGCCAGATGATCATATTCAATTTCAGATTAACCTCAAACTGTGTTGATTGACTCTTTTGAACAAATTGGGTAATTCAACGACTTTATTCTGGCTAACGAAAACTTAATCTAGTCAGGTTTCTGCCCCCCTCCTCTCTCTCTCTCTCTCTCTCTCTCTCTCTCTCTCTCTCTCTCTCTCTCTCTCTCTCTCTCTCTCTCTCTCTCTCTCTCTCTCTCTAATAAAAGAATTAGAATTAGAAATGAAAACAAATAGAATAAAGTAAATAAACAGGTAAAGATAAACAAAAATCAATAAATAGATAAATAGATTAAATATTTTTCATTGAATAAATAAACAAAAACAAGTTAATGAATAATGAAATGAGCAAATGCATAGATAAATAGATAAGTAAATAGATCGATAGATAAACACACACACACACACACACACACACACACACACACACACACACACACACACACACACACACACACACACACACACACACACACTTATGTTCGAGCGTTCGAAGATTCACGTGATGGTTCGAACCGTGACGAACCGTCACGAGCGGTTCACGTCGAATCGGTGAAGTTTTGGTAACCGGGATAATGTCATCTCCGGTGACCTGAGTCGAATTCACTTTAGGGATTAAGGGAGGATTAGGATTAAGCCCCAGTGGGGAATGGAGAGGTCTGCTTCCTTTAATGCCTTTTTTTTTTTTTTTTTTTTTGTATGGACTTTTTGGAATGTTATTTTGCTGCTTTGATTTTTATTATTATCATCATCACCACCGTCATAATTGTTATCGTCCTCACACTGTTACATCATCATACGTCAATATCGTTATCTTCTTCGTCATACATCTATCGTTTGTCATTAGTGAGCATATTAATAATCATTATCATTATTATTTTTATTACTATTACCATCATTATATTTATTATCTATTATTATCATTATTATTATTATTGTATTATTATTATTATATCATTATTATTATTAATTATTATTATTATTATTATTAATATTATTTATTATTTTATTATTATTATTATTTTATTATTATTATTATTGTTATTATCATCATCATTATTATTATCATTATTGTCACTATTGTCACTGTTATTATTATTATCATTATCATTATCATTATCATTATCATTATCATTATCATTATCAAGTCATTAATCATTATCAATCATTATCATAAACATTATCATTATCATTATTATTCATTATCATTATCATTATTATTTTTATTTTTATTATTATTTCATTATTATTATGTTGTTATTATTATCATTATATATATTACTATCATTATCATTAATAATGATATCCATTATTTATAATATTATTATCATTTATAATAATATTACTAGCATTATGATTGTCATAATCCTTATCATTATTATTGTTGTGTTTTGTTACTATTGTTATTAGTACATACATAACGAACGCTTTTTTTCGCTCATCATCATCATCATCATCATCATCATCATCATCATCATCATCATCATCATCATCATCATCATCATCACCATCATCACCACCACCATCATATCAACCCTCAATTATTGTGCACGTATATTAAATCACCCATTATAAACGAATATGTAAAAATAGTAGGTTTAAAATATATACCCAATATAGGCTAAAGTCTGTCAAGGTCATACTAAATACTCAGAGTCAGTCAGTCTGTCAGTCCGTCAGTCCATCAGTGAGTCAGTATGTCAGTATGTCAGTCCGTCAGTCCTTCAGTCATTCCTTTAGTCAGTCAGTCAGTCAGTCAGTCA
>NC_134808.1:25396620-25404120 GCF_046742065.1 Oratosquilla oratoria | reverse complement strand
CAGACGTGTAACTAAAGTAGAAATGAACCAGTTTAGAATATTAATAAGTTAAAAAATACACATATACATACATACGCACATGTATACACACACACACACACACACACACACACACACACACACACACACACACACACACACACACACACACACACACACACACACACACACACACACACACACACACATATATATATATATATATATATATATATATATATATATATATATATATATATACATACATACATACATACATATACCAAAGGCTTTTTCCCCCTACACGGGGGGTAGCCAAAAAGAAAAAGGCATAGAAACCACTCCCACCCATTCCATTTCCCATATATTCCACTCCCCTCCACCCTCCTCCGTCCCTCCCATCTCGGCACCTCCTGGATGACGGGTCATCCCTGCATCCTGTCCACTGCCCTGGGTCAGAAGCAAACACACACACACACACTCACACACACACACACACACACACACACACACACACACACACACACACACACACACACACACACACACACACACACACACACACATTATTGAAAAAAGACAAAGAAGAGATAAGGTAATTTTCAGAGATAGTTCATCAACATATGTAGGAGAAGGCCGAGGATGCTCTCATTAAGGTAATTAAGGAAAAAGAAAATCTAGTAGGAGATACAGTAGACAAAAAAAGTGTGTAGTAATACATGGTCTATGAGAGATAAAGAGGACAAAGAATTGGCAAGAAATGTTCTAGAAATAGTAGAAGTTAAAAAACAAGAAATAGAGAAGGAAACAGAGGAAGGGCACAGTATGGGTAAATATGCAGAAAGAAAAGGAAAAAGTCGACCACTAAAGATCAAATTAAGGTCACAAACGGCAGCGGAAGAAATCTTAGTAAAAACAGGAAAAAAAAAAAGAACGAACACTATAAAAATATATAGACAAAAAGAGACATGAATGAGGAAAGAGAAAGAAATTAAGATATTAAGAAATGAAGTTAAAAAAAAAAAAAAAAAAAAACGGAGACCAAGACAATTGGATATGAGGAAAAAAAAAAAAAAAAAAGGTTCAGAGAACGAGATGGAGGGAATAGAAAATTAAAATTAGCTTATACCAACATAGATGGATTAATCTCAGGATTAAACGAACTAAACGATTACCTGTCAGAAGCAAAACCAGACGTAATGGGAATTGTGGAGACAAAATCAAGGGGTCCACTAATATCAATGTTGGTCGTGGATTATATAATCACTGGTTTAGAAATAGGGAGAGGAAACAAGGTGGTGGAATCATGTTCATGGTTAAGAAAACTTAAATGTAACGAAAGTTACACATGAAGAGAACAGGGTAGAGAAGATTTAAATAAGAGTTAAAGATAGCGACATGAAAAGAAGAGAGTTTGCGGTGATTTATGTGGCCCCAAAAACGAGGTATTGGGGAGAGAGATTATTCCAAAATGTTAAAAGATATGAGAACTTCATTAAACAAGATGCTGAAGCATGGAAATAAAGCGGTACTCACGAGAAATTTTAATTGCAAAGAAATACGTTGGGAAGAGATGACAGTGAAAGGTGGAGAGGAAATGTATTACTCGGCATGACTAGAACATACAGTGACACAATGGGTAAAAGAAAACACTAGATTTAGAAATAATGAAGAACCATCGAGATAGTAGACAAAATTGAATATAAGACACCAGTTGCGAAGAGCGACCACATACTTTTCGAGTTAGAACTAAAGGAGGAAATATACATATATAGAGAAATAAGAAACACCGAAAAAGAAATACTGATGTATATTAAAACGGACTTTGAGAAACTTAGAAGAAAAAAAATCTTAAAGCGAACTAGGAAAAATCTACAAGGAAGAAACACAAGTGGAAGAAAAATGGATGATTCTTATGAAAATCTACAAAGAAGAAGTGGATGAATATGTCCCAAAGCAAAAACAGGAAAGGGTTGTATATTAAGTGCTGGTTTAATAGGCAAAAGATAAAGCTTGGAAAAGATGGAAAAAAGATTAAAAAAAACTCGAAAGTGGTAAATATATATTAATCAAAGAAACGAACATGTAAAAATGCGTAGAGAAGAAAAAAAAAACATGAAAAAGACATAATAGAAAAATGTAAGGATCAGCCAATACTATAGATATGTAAATGGAAACTAAAAAATAAACAAGAAATAGTGAAACTACGCAAAGGGAATACGGAATACACAGAAGATACAGAAATGGCTGAAATCATGAGCAAACACTTCAAGTCGGTTTTCACTAGAAAAAAATGTAACATCGGGATGAAGGGAGAGAAGTGAAATTCCACCCACCCCCATGAAGGTAATAATAGTAACACGGAAAGAAATAATGGATCAAATAATGAACCTTGATGTCAGGAAATCACACGGCCTGGATGAAATAGCAAATTGGATATCAAAAGAATGTAAAGAACTAACAGACAAAATATATAACATAATAAGTTGCTCACTCAAAGAAGGAAAAATACCAGAAGACTGGGAAAATGCTGATATCGTACAAATTTATAAAGGAGGAAATAAGGAAGATCCAACAAATTACAGGCAGGTTTCCTTTACAAGCACGGTAGCTAAAATTTGTGATTTTTTTTTTTAAATAGATGAATAAAACATTTGGAGCAGAACAATATCCTCCTAAGTCCGAGACAATTCGGATTTAGACAGGGAAGATTATGTACCACAAATCTGATCTGTTTTTACTCAAGACTACTAGATATAATACATGAAGGGGACGAATGGGCTGACTGTGCGTTCCTAGGTCTACAAAAAGCTTTTGATAAAGTCCCTCACAAAAAACTATTAAGATAATGGGAAACCATAGGATGGATACAAGGTAAACTACTGAAATAGATGGAAGACTTTTTGCATAGAAGAGGTAATTAGCGGAGTTCCACAAGGGTCAGTATTGGCTCCAATAATGTTTGCTATCTATGTGAATGACATGGACGAAGGTGTGGAATGTTACATGAGGTTCTTTGCAGACAATGCAAAATTGTTAAAGAAAGTGAGTACTGAAATGGATTGTGACTCACTACAGAGAGATCTAAACAGGGTCTGGGAATGGTGTCAGAAGTGGGAAGTGGACTTCAAAAATTAAGAAATGTAGCATAATGAAATTTGGAAAAAGTAAATAAAAATATATCAGGACAATATGAAATTGGTGAAAAGGAAGCAACGAAAGTGGGATTTGAAAAAGACCTGGGGGTGATCATCACAAAAGATATGTCCTCTGACAAACATATAAAAGAATTGTCGGCGAAACCTATAACTTGCTAAGATGAATAAAAATGGCTTTCACTTACTTGGATAAAGAAATGGTAATGAAAATACTTGTCACACTGATAATGCCTAAATTGGATTATGCAACGACAATGTGGTCACCCAGTAGTGAAAAGAATATAAGAAAAACTGAGAGAATCCAGAGAGCAACACTATCGAAAATGTCATATGAAGAAAGACTGTCAAAACTAGAACTACCGACTCTGGAACAAGGAAGAGAGAGAGGTGACTTGTTGACCATCTACAGAATTATGAGAGGTGTGGAAGTCCTTGATAGAGATGACTTACTAAATTGGGATAGGAGAAACACAAGAGGATATGGAAGGAAACTCTGAAAGTACATTTATAGAAGAGACATAAAAAAAAAGCTTTCCCCACAGAGTAATGGATGTATGGAACATAGTAGACGAAACAATAGTGTGCACAAAAACAATACAAGAGTTTAAAAGCAAATTAGATATGGCGAGATAAAGAGGCGGGACACCACGAGCGTAGCTCCCCTTCCCATAAGATACAATTAGGTAAATTAACACACATACACACACACACACACACACACACACACACACACACACACACACACACACACACGCACACATATATATATATATATATATATATATATATATATATATATATATATATATATATATACTTATAGAAAAATAGACTGAGATGGTACAATATGCAGATAATCAGCTTTATAATGTAAGGGAATAAGGACTATATTTGCTTGTTAATGCATTCGATATCGAAGCCCCAAAATTCTTGTTAAGAATGAGCATTTATTCGGCGAGACCCAGTGCTTCTGCCCTTGAGGACAATAATACGCCGAAGTGAATTAGGAGGTTTGATTTGGGATTTTTAAGTTAAGAATATTCATTAGTCTTTCTTGGTTAGGTATTTAGTTTTCAAACATAATCTAATAATGCGTGACTCTGTTTCATAGGGGTGGGTGGAAATGAATGAATATTGTTCTTATAAAATTTATACGGAGTCAGTGCAACTTTTTTTTTCTTTTTGAGAGAGAGAGAGAAAGAGAGAGAGAGAGAAAGAGAGAGAATCTTGCACCAGGCAAGTCTTCCGGTGGTTTCTGTCGGTTTCTGTCGGTTTCTGTCCGGTTCAGTCTCTGGAGCCATCTCGGAAGTGACCGACGGATTGCCAATGCCAGATGCCGTTGATGTTAGATTCAACGAGTCTTTGATCGTTGGCGGTCTTATCATACGTATAGACAATATAGATTACCTCCGTCTATATAGGTAGGAGGAATGGAGGGAGGGGAGGGGGAGGGGAGGGGGAGGGGGAGGGGGTTGGGAAAGAGAGGAAGAGGGAGGGGGAAGGGTATCATAGTCCCGTATCACCCTTGGGCAATTTTGAAAATAAATATATAAATTAATCAATCAATCAACAATTTAATAGATTGATAAATAGATAAGTTAATGGATAAAATTGATAAATGAATTAAGGAAAAATAAGTCAATTTACAAAAATGCCTTCGGTAAAATTACAAAAAAGGAAATAGATGAAATTAGATAAAATTGAACTAAAAGAAACATTTTAGTTGATTTGCAAATAATGTTTACGGTCAGTTTCACAAAAAAAGTAAAATATAAAATAATATAAGATATAGTAGAGAAAAATAAGAAGGAATAAAACAAAATTAAATTAGATCAAACATGATTAGAATGAAATAGGAAGAAATCCAACGAAGCAATATAGTTAAATTTGCTCTAAAAATTCTAGTGAAATGATTTTAGCTTTTTCGTATAAATACATATATTCACACATATTTACACACACATACATACATACATACATATACACACATACATACATACAAATACACACACGCATACATATACACACATACATACGTACATTCATAGATACATACATACATATACACACATACATACATGCATACATACATACATACATACATGTATAGATGCATATAACATGCGTAGGTGTGTGTGTGTGTGTGTGTGTGTGTGTGTGTGTGTGTGTGTGTGTGTGTGTGTGTGTGTGTGTGTGTGTGTGTGTGTGTGTGTGTGTGTGTGTGTTTGCCTATTGGCAAGTTGGTTCCCATCGTGATTTTCGCGACATTGACTCGGGTCCGACTCAGACACCGAAGAGCTCCGTTTTCCTTGAAAGTCCTAGTACGCCGGGCAAAGGTGGCTCCTACCTTAGTGTTTTGGTTTCCAAGACGTGGCTGGGTCGGACAATAAGATCTTGTTCCTTCTCTTCCTCCTCTTCCTCCTCTTCCTCCTCTTCCTCCTCTTCCTCCTCTTCCTCCTCGGCCTCTTCCTCCTCCTCCTTTTCTTTCTATTCCTACTTTTCCTCCTTTTCTTCCTACTTTTCCTCTTCCTCTTCCTTCTCCTCCTCTTCCTCCTCCTTTTCTTCCCGCCCCTTTTCCTCCTCCTCTTTCTACTTTTCCGCTACTTCTTCCTACTCTTCCTCTTCCTCCTCTTCCTTCCTCCTCCTCCTCCTCCTCCTCCCCTCCCTCCTGCACATTTTCCTCCCACTCTTCCTCCTCTTGCTCTTCCTCTTCCTCTTCCTCCTCCTCCTATTCCTCTTTTCCTCTTCTTCCTACTCTTCCTCTTCCTCTTCTTCTTTCACCCATCCTCGTCCTCCTCCTCCTTTTCCTGCTCCTCATTTTCCTACTCCTCCTCTTCCTCCTCCTCCTTTTACTCTTCCTCCAATCTTCCTCCTCCTCTGCCTCCTCCTCTTCCTCTTCCTCCTTTTCCTCTTCCTCCCCCTTTTCCTCCTACTCTTCCTCCTCCTCTTCCTCTTCTTCTTCGGTTCCTTCTTCCTTTATTCCTCCTCCTCCTCCTCCTCCTCCTCCTCCTTTTCCTCCTTTTCCTCTTCCTCCTCATCATATGGTGTCTTAGATTTGTTCTTCCCCGCCTTGACAGCAATGACTTATTCAAGAGGAGGTGTAGGAGGCGAGTGAGGAGGAGAAGGAAGATGAGGCGAGTGGGGGAGGGAGAAGAGGAGAGGGAGGAAGAGGAGCTGGAGTAGGAGTAGGAGTAGGAGGAAAGGGGAAGTGGAGGAGAAGGAAGAGGACGAGTAGGAAGAGGAGGAGGAGGGGAAGAGGAGAAGGAAAAGGAAGAGGAAGAGGAAGAGGAGGTGGAGGTGGAGGAGGAGGAGGAGGAGGAAGAGGAGGAGGAGGAAGGCCTCGCTCTAACAGCAGAAACAGCTGGTTCAGTGACAAATTAATTATTTTTTCATTCAAATTTTTTTGTCATCATTTGATACTTCATCTTTTTATTCGTTAAATGTTATATCTTTGATTAATCATTTATTGTTTTGATTAATTACTCATCATTTAGAAATATTTAGCTTTGTTGATATTGTTGTCACTCAGTGATTGTGAAGACGACAACGACGACGACGACGACGACGACGACGACGACGACGACGACGACGACGTAGTAGTAGTAGTAGTAGTAGTAGTAGTAGTAGTAGTAGTAGTAGTAGTAGTAGTAGTAGTAGTAGTAGTAGTAGTAGTAGTAGTAGTAGTAGTAGTAGTAGTAGTAGTCATAATAGCTAAGCTAGTTCAGTAGTCAAGATAATTGATCAACTAAGGGGGTCGTGAGCAGGGGGGAGAGGAAGGGATGGGGGAGGGGGAAAAGGGGGAGGGGGAAAGCGGGGAGGGGGAAAGGGGAGAGGGGGAAGAGAGACTAGAAGATCGCTAAGACTCGTGGGGAGGAGGAGGAGGGTTGTGGGTTCCCTACTTTTCCTTGCTTTCTCCTCCTCCTCCTCCTCCTCCTCTCTTCCTTCTCTACCTCCTCCCTCTCCTCCTCCTCCTCCTTCTCCTCTTCATTCTCCTCCTCATCCTCCCCATCTCTTCCTTTTTTTACTCCTCCCTCTCCTTTCCTTCCACTCCTCGTCTTCCTAAACTCCTCCTCCTCCTCCTCCTCCCCCCATCTCTTCCTTTCCCTACTCCTTACTCTCCTTCCCTTCCACCCTTCCTCCTCCTCCTCCTACTCCTCCTCCTCTTCCTCCTCCTCCTCCTCCTTGTCTTTTCTTGTACCTGTTCCTCCTCCTTACCTTTCTTTCCACCTGTTCCTCCTCCTCCTAAAATTCCTCTTTCTCCATATTTTTATTTTCCTCCTCTTCCCCTTCTCCTCCTCCTCCTATTCCTCCTCTTCCTCCTCCTCGTCTTCCTCCTCCTCTTATTATAGTTTTTATTTATTAA
>NC_134808.1:25381620-25391620 GCF_046742065.1 Oratosquilla oratoria | reverse complement strand
ATTCAGACACTGCTCTAGACTCAGACTCAATCTCATACTCAGACTTAAAATTCAGACTTGAACTCAGGCTTGAACTGAAACTCAGACTCGTACTCAAATTCAGACTTGAACTCACACTCAAACTCAAACTAAAACTCAAACTCAAACTCAGTCACATATTCAGACTCAGACTCAGACTTGAACTCAGACTCAGACTTAGACTTGCATTAAGACTCCATTTTAGACTCAGATTCAGACTCAGGCTCAAAACTCAAACTCAAACTCAAACACGCTCTCAGCCTCAGAGTCAAACTCAGACTTGAATTCAGACTCAGACTTGAGCTCAGACTCAGACACAGACTCAAACTTGAACTCAGACTCAGTCTCAGACTCAGACTCCTCGGGAACTTCAGGAAACTCGACCTCGATTTATGGTTCCAGCAACGATTTATGGGGATTCTTGCTTGCTGCCAGGGTTCCAGGAGGAAGAGGAAGGGGGGGAGGAGAAGGAGGAGGAGGTTGATGAGGGGAGGAGGAAGAGGAGAAGGAGGGGTGGAGGAAAGGGAGAAGGGGGAGTGGGAGGAAGTGGAGGAGGATGAAATGAGGAGTGGGAGCAGGGGGGAGGAGGAGGAGGTGGAGGAAGTGGTGGAGTAGGGGGAGAAGGGGAGGAGGTGGAGGAAGATGGAGGGAGTTGGATGATGAGGAATAGGAGTGGAGGAGAGGGAGTAGGTGGAGTAAAATGAAGGGAGGAGGAGGAGGAGGAGGAGTAGGAGAAGTGGAGGTGGAGGAAGAGATGGAAGAGGTTGTGGAGGAGTGGGAGGTGTAGGTGGAGGAGGAAGAAGAGGAGGAACACGACAAGGGGAGATTGAAGGTTGAGGAGGTGGAGGAGGAGGAGGAAGAGGGGAGGTGTAGATGTAGGAGGAGGAAGAGGAAGAACACGAGAAGGGGGAGAGTGAAAGTGGAGGAGGTGGAGGAGGAGAAAAAGGTGGAGAAGGAGGAAGGTAAGGGGAAGGAAGGTATGCAATAATAGGAAGAGGAATAGGAGATGGAAAAAGAGGATGAATATGAGGAAGAGAAGGAGAAGGAATTGTAGGAGGAACAGAAAGAGGTGAAAGAGGAGGAGGAGGAGGAAGAGGAGGAGGAGGAGGAAGAGGAGGAGGTGGAGGAAGAGGGTGAGGAGGAGGAAGAAGAGAAAGAAGAGGAAGAGAAGAAGAAGAGGAGAAGGAAGAGGGGAAGAGGAAGAAGAAGAACAAGAGGGGGAGGAGGAAGAGGAGGAGGAGAGGAGGAAGGGGAGGAACATACTGATATTTCTTTTTTGCGATGGTAATAATAGGGAGTATGGTGGGAGGGGGAGAAGTGTGTTTGTGTGGGCAGTCGGGGTTTAGTGGTGGTGGTGGTAGTGGGGGTGGTGATAGTGGTCGTGGTGATATTGGTGATGGTGATATTGGTGGTGATAGTGGTCGTGGTGATATTGGTGATGGTGATATTAGTGGTGATAGTGGTGGTGATAATGGTGGTGGTAGTGGTGATATAGGTGATGGTGATATTGGTGGTGATAGTGGTGGTGATATTGATAGTGGTGGTGATAGTGGTGGTAGTGATAGTGATCGTGGTGGTGAGAGTGGTGATACTTTGGTACTTGTGACATTGATGGCAACGGTGGTGCACCCGTTCAACTTTACTTGAAGAGAGAGAGAGAGAGAGAGAGAGAGAGAGAGAGAGAGAGAGAGAGAGAGAGAGAGAGAGAGAGAGAGAGAGAGAGAGAGAGAGAGAGAGAGAGAGAGAGAGAAAGAGAGAGAGAGAGAGAAAGAGAGAGACAGAGAGAGACAGAGAGAGAGAGAGAGAGAGAGAGAGAGAGAGAGAAAGAGAGAGAGAGAGAGAGAGAGAGAGAGAGAGAGAGAGAGAGAGAGAGAGAGAGAGAGAGAGAGAGAGCATAAAATATATTGTCTCGTGACATCACGGGCGAAAGGTGAAGCCATGGAATTTGCATTGATACCAGTCTTTTGAGAAGAGAGAGACAGAGAGAGAGAGAGAGAGAGAGAGAGAGAGAGAGAGAGAGAGAGAGAGAGAGAGAGAGAGAGAGAGAGAGAGAGAGAGAGAGAGAGAAAGAATGGGAAAATAATTCATGAGTAAATAGATCAAATATATAAATTTACACATAAAAGACAAATAACTGAGGACTAGGTAGCTGAAATAGGTAGGTAAATAGATAAACGAATAAATGAATAGAGATATTAATAAGTGAGTGGATAAAACGAGAAATGGATAGCATATAAAAAATAATCAATTAAAACAAAAAGTGATAATTTTTTAATATTGGTTTGAATCTTAAACTCTTTACCAAGGTCACGTCCTAAATGCTGGGTCACTGCCGCCTCGTCTGAGGTCAAACGAGGTCAGCTTAATATTTTTTGTTTTATCATTATTGTTACTATTTTTCATACATTGATTTAATTTTATTTGTTTGCGAAAATGTACTTGTTTATATAAGGACATAAGAATGAAAGAGACTGCAAGAGACCATAAGGCCTACACTAGGCCTAGTGGGAGAACAAGGATGATGAGGTTTTTATTGTTGATGTTGTTGTTATTGATTTTATTGTTCTTGCTGTTATTAGTAGTATTGTTATTTTCATTGTTATTATTGACAATGTCGTCGTCGTCGGCGTCACTACCACCACCACCACTATCATCATCATTATCATCATTATCACTATGATCACACCATTAACACCATCACCCACTATCCGTCACTATCACCACGATACCCCCAACCATCCCATACCATGCTCCCCCTTTTCCTCAACTTCTGAAAAGGGGAGGGGGGGGACAGTGTAAGGTTTATGGGGGGAGATGAGAAACGAGGTACTCTGAAGCCCCCCCAGCTAGGTCTAGGGGGGCGGGCTGGGGGCTCTCGAGGTGGGAGGAGGGTGGGGGGCGTGAGGGAAGAGATGGGGGAAAGGGGGGGAAGAGGAGAGGAAGGTGAATGGGTTTGGGGGGGGGGGCTACAAAGAGATAACATTCACTAAAACATTTCTCTTTGTTACTTGTTTTTCTCTCCTGTGGTAAACTCATTCGTGTTTTGATGTTGGACAAGGCGTGGGTGAAGGATTGGGGGAGAAGGATGGGGTAGGAGGGAGGAAGGAGGTGGAGGGTAGATTGTAAGAATGAAAAAGGAATGTATGTATGTATGTATGTATGTATGTATGTATGTATGTATGTATGTATGTATGTATGCATGTATGCATGTATGCATGTATGTATGTATGTATGTATGTATGTATGTATGTATGTATTGTACGTATTGTATGTATTGTATGTATTGTATGTATTGTATGTATTGTATGTATTGTATGTATTGTATGTATTGTATGTATGTATGTATGTATATGTATGCATGTATGTACGTATATATATATGTACGTACGTATGTATATATGTATGTATGTATGTAGTTATATATGTATGTATGTATGTATGTATGTATCTATGTATGTATGTATGTGTGTATGCATGTATGTATGTATGCATGTATGTATATATGTGTGTGTGTGTAAGTACGTATGTATGTATATAACATAATACATTTCGAAATTATAAAATATAACCTCTTCTATTTTCTTTATATATTTTTATTCTTTTATTTTTTATTCTTTTTCCTCTACTTTTTATGGACTTTTAGTGAATTAGAAAATTGCTTCTAGCTAAATCAACCATTACCTTTCATATCACTCTAGTTGCACTCCGATTTGTTAGTTATTTATCTAGAAGCTAGATAAGCAATTCTGATCCCGAACTCTGTAGAAAAAAAAAAAGTTGGAGGGCAGGCTTACCACTTAGCTTAACACGGTAATCCCTGACGCATCTCTCTTGATTAACCTTTTATATTTCCTTTAATCCTCTTTACCTTATAACTTCGTTCTCTGCGTTATGAATTTTCTTGATTCGCCTATACGAAGGACGCGCACAAAAAAAAAATAGGAAATAAACAAATGAAAATAAAGATAAAATAAAACAAAACAAAATAAAATAAACTGAAATAGAATGAAGTAAAAAAAAAATAAAAAAAATAATAAAAAATAAAGTAAAAAAAAATAAATAAAAGGTTACGATTGTTTGATGAATTGGGGAGTTGTGTAAAGATGATAGCACGATAAGGTATATCTATGCATCTATCAGAGACGGATGGGGTAGGATACAACAAACGCTAGACATAAGAAAGGAACCAAGACAAAATAGAGTAGTTTGAAGTAAAAAATAATATATACATATATATGTATATATGTATATATATATATATTTAATATATATATATATATATATATATATATATATATATATATATATATATATACATATATATGTATATATGTATACAGTATATATATCAAAATAGACAAGTATATAGATAAATAAATAAATTGATAAATAGGTTGATAAATAAACAAATCAATTATTTAATATAAATGAATAAAATAAATAGATCAATGAATAATTAAATAGATGAATAAACAAACAAATAAACATTAAATAAATGAAAAATGATAAATACACAATTTAATAATTTAATGAATAAGAATATAAGGGAATAAATAGAAAATGAGAAATACTAATGACAATAATTGGAATAAAAACAAAATGGACAACATGAAGTGAAATATATTGATAGATAAATAAATAAATGAATTAATTAATTAATACATAGATAAATAGATAAAAATAGATAAATAAAATTATAGTGTAGAAAATGAGAAATGATACTAATAACAATAATTGGAATAAAAACAAAATGAACAACATGAATTGAAATATATTGATAGATAAATAAATCAATTAATTAATTAATCAATAAATACTTAGATAAACAGATAAAAAACAAAAATAGCTAAATAACAACAAAATTATAGTAACTACATGGCCACCACTACCGTCACAGTCACCTCCACCACCATCGCAACTACCATAGCCACCACTATCACCACAGCCACCACCACAGCCACCACCACAGCCACCACCACAGCCACCACCACAGCCACCACCACAGCCACCACTACCATCACGGCCACCACACAGCTATCACTACCATCACCACAGCCACCACCACAGCCACCACCACTGCTGCAGCCACCACCACCACCACAGCTACCACTACAACCACCACCACTACCACCACCACAGCCACCACTACAGCCATCACCAACACAGTCACCACCACAGCCATCACCACCACAGTCACCACCACAGCCATCACCACCACAGCCACCACCACAACTACCACCACAACTACCACCACAACCACAATCACCAGCACAGCCACCACCACAACGACCACCACCACCACATCCACCACAGCCACTATCAACACCACAACAGCCACTATCAACACCACCACAGCCACTATCAACACCACCACAGCCACTATCAACACCACCACAGCCACTATCAACACCACCACAGCCACTATCAACACCACCACAGCCACTATCAACACCACCACAGCCACTACTATAGCCACAGCCACCACCTCCACAGCCACCATAGCCGCCAGAGTTACCATAGTCACCACCACCACTATCAATACCACCAACCCCACCTCCACCACTACGACCGCCAACATTATTCTCACTACCATCACCACCACCACAGCCACCACCACCAACACAGCCACCATAGCGAATACAGCCACCAGTACCACAGCCACCATAGCCACAACCACCACCACAGCCACCACCACTGTCTTCACCACAGGCACTACCTCAGCCACCACAACTACCACTACCGCCACAGCCACCACCACAGCCACCACCACAGCCACCACAACCACTACCACAGCCACTATCAACACCACCACAGCCATCACCAACACCACCACTACAGCCACCAGTACCACCACCACAACTACAGCCATCACAACCACAGCCACCATCACCACAGCCACCACCACAGCCACCACCACCAAAACCATCACCACCCTCACAGCCACCACTACCACCACAACCACCAACACCACCACCATGACAGCCACCACAACCACCAACACCATCATCATCACAGCCACCATAGGCACCATCAACACCACCACAGCCGCCACAGCCACCATTACCACCATTACCACAGTCACCACCACCACCACAACCACTGCCACCACCATAATCATAACCACAACTATCACCACAGTCACTATCACAGCTACCACCACCACCACCACCACGCTTTTCTATTCCCACAGTACCATCACCAACATTATCACCACCGCCATCAGCATCCCCCCACAACCACTGCCACCACCACAATCATAACCACAACTATCACCACAGTCACTATCACATCTACTACCACCACCACCACCACCACCACCACCACCACCACCACCACCACCACCACCACCACCACCACCACCACCACCACCACCACCACCACCACGCTTTTCTATTCCCACAGTACCATCACCAACATTATCACCACCGCCATCAGCATCCCCCCTCCCCCTTTTCGGGTCAAACAAGGTCAGCGTGGTCCCAGGTCACTTAGGCTAACAATAGCACGGCAGGAGGAGGAGGAGGAGGAGGAAGAGGGGGAGGAAGAGGAGAAGGAGGAAGTCAAAGAAGAACAACAAGAGGGAAAGGAGGTGGATGAGGAAGAGGAGGAAGAGGAGTGGGAAGAGGAGAGGAAGAGGAAGAACAGGAAAAGGAATAGGAGGAGGAGGAGGAGAAGGAAGAGCTCGAGGATGAAAAGGATCATGAAAAGGAAAACGAAAGAGAGGGAAAGAAGAATAGGAGAAAGAGGAAGAGGAGAAGGAGCAGGAGGAATAGGAATAGGGGGAGGAGGAGAGGGGCGTAGAGGAACAAAAGAAGGAAGAAGAGGGAGGTAAAAAATGGAGAATATGCAAAAAGATCATAAAACCACGTGATCAAATAAACTGCTGAATAACCACAAAGGAAACCGGAAAAGAAACTAAAATTTCCAAGAGCTTTCGTGATATTTCATATCTTCAGGGGAATATATATATATACATATATATATATATATATATATATGTATATATATATATATATGTATATATATATATATGTATATATATGTATATATATATATATATGTATATATATATGTATATATATGTATATATATATGTTTATGTATAATATGTATATATATATGTATGTATATATATATGTATATATATTATGGTACTATATTTCTATGTGTATATACATTTGTGTGTACGTACGTGTATACATGTGTGTATGCTTGTGTGTGCGCAAGTGTGTGTGTATGCGTGTGTATACGCGTGTAGGTGTGTCTCTGGTTGTGTACATTTGTGTGTATATATACATGTGTGTATGAGTGTCTCTTGTTGTGTACATTTGTGAGTATATATACATGTGTGTATGTTTGTGTGTGTGTATGCGTGTGCATGCGTATGTGTGTAACTATGTGTGTACATTTCTGAGTACGTACGTGTATACATGTAGATCTATGTGCGTATGTGTGTGTGCGTCCGTGCGCGCGACCCATCCTGACCTTAGATAAGGCCGCCCCTGTTGTCCTCACACGGGAGGCCAATTTGTGAGGATTATGGAGCACCCCAGGAGAGGCAAGGGGGGTTGGGAGGGGGGAGTAGGGGGGGGACATAGGAGCGGGGGAGAGAGTATGGGGTGGATGGTGGTGGGACTTAATTTTTTTTTTTTTTTTTTTTTTTTTTTTTACGACGGAGATCCAATAGAGATAAGGAGACAAACTCTGCGATAAGAGATATATTTAGCTTACCTGCCGGCACGTGATTTGATTCAGTTTCAGGAAAATCCCTACTTTAATAAATTTTATATATTTGTGCTGAGTCATTAGATATTATTAGTCTGAGTTAAAAAAAAAAAAAAAAAAAACAATTAAAAAAAAAAAACTATCCCTTCAACATAGTAATACTTTAACAATTTTCTTCTGACTATACACAGACGACTTTATTCAGCTGAAGGGGGCCTTGGGGTGCTTGGAATCGCACTGGGCCCTTACTCAGTCCCTCAGCTGAATAAAATCACTTGCAGTTGCTAGCCAAAATAAAGTAAATGAATTTGTGTTACCGAATTGAAACTGTGGAAGAGACATTCGTGTCACAGGGAGATAAGAGATGAGAGATAAGCGGAGATAAGCGTCTCTACAAGGCTGGGGGATTAACCTTTCACCTATGGTGATTTCCTCCCCTTTCCCCCTTCCCCACCACTTACTCTACAAAAAAAAAAGAAAAAGATTAAAACAATATTTTAATGGAATACATTTTTTTTATTTTGCAATAATCCCTCCTATGATATCCTCCCCTTCCTCCTCCCACCTCCCCCCTCCCTCCTCCTCCATTCCTACTTCCTCCTCCTCCATTCCTACTTCCTCCTCCGTTCCCCCACTACACACAAAAGAAAAGGATAAAAAAATAAGACTATTTTATGCAATAATTTATTTTCATTTTTATATACAAATACACGTAGATACAGGGGGATCCTTTAAAAAGGGTGGGATGGGGGTTGAGTGCCCCCTTTATAAAACCTTTCGAAGTTGAAGAGGAGACAACCCAAATTAGACACGCGGGCACCCTCAGCAGACACTACAGACACAAACACCCAAAGACGAAGAAGAAGGAGAGACTACCAGAGAGGCTATATCCAATTGTGTCCCGAAAAATACTCACCATTAACAAAACAAGTGAACATCGCCGGTCGCCCCCGTGGCCTGCGGGTAGGTCACTTCAGATCAGGAAGTCAATAGAAAACGGTGAGAGAGGTCCCACTTTCCCACTCCCCCTTCCCCCCACCCCCTTCCTCCTCCTCTTCTTCTTTCCCTATAGGGGCGAATTTCAGAAGAAAAGGGAATTCTTCATGGTGGATTCTTCCCCCCACCCCCCGCTCTCTCTCTCTATGGGGGGGAGGGGGGAGGGAAGTGGGGGTTTCGTCGAATGCGCCCTATGACAATGGCGACAGAGATCGTCGAAGACGCCCAATAACAATGACAAACTATTCTCCCAGGATTTGAGAAATGTGCTCCCGTGAGAGAATCTCCCCCTTTCTCCCATTCCCCCTTCTCCCCCCACCTCCTACCGTCTTCTCCCTCTCCAGAGATGACTTCCTTCCTACCCCTTCCCCCTCTCGAGAAAAAGACCTCCCCCTTTTCCCCTCCCCTCCTTTCCCCCTTTTCTCCTTTCCCCTCCCTTCCTTTCCCCCCTTTCTTTCTTCCCACTTCCCCCTTCCCCTTCATCCTCCCCTTTCATCCCTTTCCCTCCCTCTTCCCCCTTCCCCCTTCTCTTTCCCCCTTCCACCTTCTCCTTCCTCCTCTTTCCCACTTCCCCTCCCCCTCCCCCTTTCCTTCTCCCCTTTCCTCTCTTTACCTCCTCTCCCACTTCTCCTCTCTTCCCCCTCCCTTTCCCCTCCTTTCCCCTCTTCTTCCCTTTTTCCTCTCTTCTCTCTCCCCTTTTCCTTTTCATCTCCTTCTCTTCCCTTTTCCTCCCTTCCCCCTCCCCTTTCCCTCTTCTCCTTTTTCCTTTCCCCCTTCCTCACCTTTTCCCCTTCCCCTCTTTTCCCCCTCCGCTTTCCCCTCTTCTCCACCTTCTATCCCTTCTTCTCTCTTCCTCCTTCCCCCTTCCCCTTTCCCCTTTCCCCTTTCTCTTCCCCCTCCACTTTCCCTTTTCTCCCTTCTCCCCTTCCCCTTCCCTCCCCCTTTCCCCCTCCCTTTCCCTCTTTCCCCCTTCTTTCTCCTTCCACCTCCCCTATCCCTCTTCCCCCTCCTCCCCCTTCATCCTCCTTATCCTCCCTTTCCCTTCCACTTTCCTTTTTTCTCCCTTCTTCCCCCTCTCCCTCTCTCCTCCTCCTTCCCCCCTCCATGTCCCCCTCCTCCTTCCTTTATCCCTTCCCCCTTCTTCCTCTATCCCCCTCCCCCTCCCCCTTCCCCTCCCCCTCCCCCTCCTCTTCTGTCTCCTTTTGCTGATGTTGAGGAACATTGTGAAGAGCCTGACAGTCGCCCTCCCCCCTCTTCCCCC
>NC_134808.1:25336620-25366620 GCF_046742065.1 Oratosquilla oratoria | reverse complement strand
GGTTGCGAGTGGTTGGTGGATCCAAGGGTGACTTCGGACTTGGTGGTGTACGTGGGCAGGCTGGTAGTAGAGGTAGTGTTGGTGATTGAGGCGGTAGGTCGGGCTGGTCGGTGTTGTTGTGTCTAGGGGTCTGCTGGGGGTTAGTGGTGGAGAGTTGCGAGGACGTGGTGTCGTGGGCATTTTTTATATGCGGGTGGGTCGATTTTGGTGGGGGGACTTGGTGGTGGTCGTCAGAGAGAGGGGGGGGTGGGCAGGGCTAGGGGTTGATACGTGGGTTTTTGGTAGGATGGGAGGTGGGTACGTAGTGTTCGGTGGTGGTGGTGGTGCTGTTGGTGGTGTGGAGCTGGTTGTGGTGGTCGGCATGGTGCTGGTGCTGGGGTGGCTTGCGTTGACATCGTGCTGGTGGTGGTGGTGGAGGTGGTGGAGCGTGATGTGTGGTGGTGGTTTGTATGGTGTGTGGTAGGTGGCCGTGGTGATGGTGGGACTGGGTGATGGAGATGGTGGTGCATGGTGGTCGGGGTTGTTGTGGTGGGTGGTGGTGGTGGGTGGTGGTGGTTGGGGTGGTGGTGGTGGTGGTGGGGGTGATGAGGGTGGATGGGTGCTGATGGATGCCTTACTGGTGGTGATGGTGATGGTTGGCTTGGGTGAGATGGTGCTGGCGACATGGGTGATGATGGGTGATGCTTGGATAGCTGCTGATGATGGATGATGGTGATGACTGATGGCAGCTGATGATGATGATGCTGACTGCAGCATGCTGATGCACTGATGGTGCTCTGGAGAATGGTGATGGGAGTGGTGCTGTTGATGGTGTTCCACTGATTGTAGTGGTGATTGGTCGGGGTCACTGTGTGCTTGGCTGAGGTTAGTGATAATACTGGAGGTGGTAGTTTTGTCAAGGGTTAGTGCACTCGAGCAGACTGGAAAGGGGAATGACTTGGCTGCGGGTCCGCTGGTTGTGGACTGGGTGCGTGGTCGTGGTGGTTGTGTTTGTAGTGGGTGATGGTCCTGTGACCATGGCCTTGTCTTGGTGATGCGTGATGGGTCTTAAATGGACAGTTGCATGAGCTGGGGGTGTATGTGTGACATGGTAGTGTTCACGGTGGGTTCCGGGTGGTCGTTTGTAGGGTACTTGGTCGGGGGTGGTCAATGTGTGATGGTAGTGGTGGGGATGGTGGTGGCTGGCGATTGGTGCAACGGTGTACACTTGGTAAGAGTGCTGTTGGTGACATGGTAGAGGAGGAGGATGGTGGTACCTGGTACGATAGGGGCAGTGGTGATATGGGTGACTGGTAGTGGGCATGGGTGTGTGTTGAGTAGTACGGGTAGCGTCGCGAATGGTACTAGGTGATGTGGCGTGATGGTGATGGTAGTGGTGATAGTAGCAGTGTGCATGGTAGTGGTAGATGGTAGTGGTACGTGGTGATGGTCGTGGTAGCTGGTGACTGGTAGTTGTGACTGGTGATGAGTATAATGGTAGTGGTGATGGTAGTGGTGTTGGTAAGGTGGTACATGGTTAGTTGGTGACAATGGGGCTGGTGGGCTAGTGGTGCATGGATGGTAGTGGTGACATAGTAGGGTGGTGATGGTAGAGTGGTAATGATAGTGGAGGTAGTAGTGGTAGTGGTAATGGTAAGTGGTGGCTTGGGTACGTGGTGACATGGTAGGGGTGATGATGGTAATGGTAATGGTGTGAGTGGTGACATGGTTCGTGGTCCTCAGGTTAAGTGGTGCATGGTAGTGGTAGTGGTGATGGTAGTGGTTGAATGGTAGGGGTCCATGGTAGTGAGGTCAATGGTGATGGGTACAGTGGTAGGGTCGTGGATGGTAGTGGTGAGTTGTGTGGTGGATAGTAGGGGTGCTGGGGTAGTTGGTAATTGTGACGTGGGCTTATGAGTACGTGGTCCTTCTCAGAGGTGAGTCAGTGGGTGTGGCTGATGGTAGTGGGGTGATGGTCAGTTGTGATGGCTGATGGTCGTGGGCTGCTGGTAGTGGTATATAGTAGGGGGTGATGGTAGTGGTCAACATAAAGGTAGATGGTGATGGTGTAGTGGGTACGTGGTGGTGGTAGTGGTCCTGGTGATGGTCGTGGTGATGGTCGGGGTCATTGGGTCGTAGTTGGCATGACTCGGGTCGTGGTTTGGTAGATGGTACGTGGTGTATGGTATAGTGGGTGATAGTGCGGGGTGCAGGTCGTCGTTGTAATTGTCATGGTCGTGGGCTCGAGGAGCTTGTCGGTGGTTATGGTGATTGGAGATGGTAGTGGTGAAAGTACGGGTGTGACTGGGTCGTGGTAATTGGTAGTGGGTGATGGTCGGTGGTGCTAGTAAGTGGTGATTGTGGGGTGCAGAGGGATCGTAGGGGTGATGGTACGTGGCTACATGGTAGTGGTGATGGTAGTGGTACGTGGACGTGGTGGACTCGAGTACGGGGTGACTGCGTTAGTGGTACTGGTCGATGGTGATGGGTAGGTGGAGCATCGTCGGGGGTGCATGGTAGTGTTGACCTTCAGGTAGTAGGGTGTTTGGTAGTGGTGATAGTACAGGGGTAGATTGGTAGTGGTACTTGGCACCTTTTTCTCGACGAGGAACGTTGTCCCATGGTGTAGGGTGCAGGTCGTGGTAGGGTCACACTAGGAAGTGGTGATGGTCAGTGGTCCGTGTGATACCTGGTAGTGGTGCTTGTAGGGGTGATGGTGGTGATAAGGAAGGGGGTGATGGTCCGTGGTGATGGCGCAGGGGTGATGGTAGAATGTGTAGTGGTGCTGGTAGTGGTGCTGGTGGTGCACGCGGAGAATGGTAGCTGGTGATGGTAGTGGTAATGAGTAGTAGGGGTGTATGGTTTAGTGGTCTGGTCGTGGTGAGTACGTATGGGGTGATAGTCGGTGTGCTGAGTAGTGGTAATGAGTAGTAGTGGTGATATCGTCGCGGGGTGACATGGTCGTGGTGTAGTGGTACTGGTAGTGGTGATGGTAAGCTGGTGCACTAGTCGGGGGTGCGATGGTAGTGCGTACAGGTCGGTGGTGATGGGTATTGGTGGTGGTGACACATGGTAGGGGTTGGACATGGGTTCGCTGGTAGTGGAGGAGGTACGTTGGATAGAACGTGGTGATCGTAGGTGGGTGCAATGGTCTTGGTGAGTGGTTCGTGGTAAACTGGTACGTGGTGATGGTAGGGGTGGATTGGTAGGGTACATTGCTAGTGGAGCGGTATTGTGGTGGGTCTTAGGGGTAGCTGGTACGTGGTCGTGTCACTTTTGATGGTAGTGGTTAGGGGGGACCAGTGAGGTAGTGGTGAGGTGGTAGTGGGTCGTGGTAATGGTCGTGGTGGGGGGGGATTGGGTAGTGCCGTGGCTGGTTCCTTGGTGACGTAGTGTGGTGATGTTCGTGGAACGTGGTAGTGGTGATGGTGGGTTGGTAGAGGTGGCACTGGTCACGAGGTGCATCGTTGGGGTGATGGTAGATGGTACTGGGTAGTGGGTGCTAGGTCAGTGGTAGGTGGTGATGGGTTTTTTAGTCATGGCGTAATTGGTGGGGTGATGGTAGTAGGGTCGTGTCACGTGGTGATTGTAGTGGTGAGTGGCTGCTAGGTAGTGGAAGTGGTACTGGTACCTGGTGCTGGCTTAGTGGAGAGTGGTCGAGCTTGGTGGTTGCGAGTGACTGGTCGGTGGTAGTGGGTCTAGGTATGTGGTCGCTGGTCGAGCGCTGACTGGTCGTGTTTGTGACTGGATGGGGTGCTGGTACGTGCATGAGTCAGTGGACAATGGCTTGGTATGGGGTGCTGGTTCGAGTCCTAGGTCGTGGTGCTAGGTCATGGGTTGCAATACGACGTGTAGATGGACAATCACTGGTCTAGGTGCTTTTTCAGTGTGAGCAATAGTCACGGTGGTACTTCGGTACGGTGGTCATGGTTATTTCCCCACCCTCACACCCCCGCCCCCCCCCCCCCCTCCCCCAGTGTAGGGGTGGGGGTGGGGGGTGGGGTGGGATAATGGTAGTGGTCGAGATGATGGGTAGGGGTAGTGGTTCGCTGGTAGTGGTGCTGGTGAGTGGTTGGAGATAGTGGTGACGTGGTGATCGTAGGGGATGACTGGGTACGGTGGGGTACCTGGTAGTTGTACACTGGTAGTGGGTGATAGTCAGGGTTGGGGGTCGTGGTGATGGTAGTGGTGAAGGTAGTGGGGGGTATTCGGGGTGTGATGGACGTGGTCAGTGTAATGGGATGTGGTAGTGGTAGTGGTAATGGTGTGGAGACTGGGTCGTGGTACGTGGAAATGGGTAGTGGGTAATTGGTCGTGGTTATCGTTGGGGTGATTGGTAGTGGTGTACCTGGTAGCTGGTGATGGTGTGGTGGTCGTGGTGATGGTAGTGTGCTAATGGTACTGGTGATGGTAGTGGTGATCGTCGGGGTGCATGGTTGAGGAGAGGATGGTAGTGGTGCAAGGTCGGTGGGTAGTGGTGATGGTTAGTGGTTAATAGTGAGGGGTGACTGGTAGTGGGTCGTGATCACTGGTGGATGGTCTTGGTAGTGGACATGGTCGTGGTGATGGTAGCCTGGTGACAGTGGTACGTGCTGGAATACGTTGGTGTGACTCATGGTCAGTGGCTGATAGGTCGTGGTAACATGGTCGTGGAAACTGAGTAGTCTGGGTGACATAGTAGTGGTCACTGGTCGTGGTAACTGGTAGCGGTGGTGGTGCTGGTCGTGGTGATTAGTCGGGGTGATGGTACACGGGGTGGTGGTCGTGGTCTGGAGGGGTGCATGGTAGTGGTGATAGTAGGGGTGATGGATCGTGGTACAGTGGATAGAGGTGGTGACTGGTAGTGGTGATAGTGGTGGATGGTAGTGGTGTATTGGTAGTGGTAAGTGTTGTTAGTGGTGCATGGTAGTGGTGATAGTCAGGGGTTTGGGGTAGTGGTCACCTTGGTGGGTGGTGCTGGTCGTGGTGGATAGTTGGGGTGATGGCGTGGTACTGGTCGTAGTTTGCTGGTAGTGGTGCATGGTAGGTGTGGTATGTGGTAGTGGTTCAGTGTAAAGGGTGCTGGTGAGTGGTCGTGGGTGCTGGTACGTGGCGTGACACTGTTTCGGGGTGATGGTAGCGTGGTGATTGGTAGTGGTGCGTGGGTTCTGTGGTGATAGTCGGGGTGATGGTAGTGGTCAGAATGGTAGTGGTGATGGTCAGTGGTAATAGAAGTGGTGGTCGTGGTCGTGGTCAGGTGGATGGTAGTGGTATCATGGTCAGATGGTAGTGGTGCATGGTAGTGGTGGTAGTCGGGTCACACATGGTCGATGGTAGTGGTGATGGTACGTGGTGATGGCTAGTCGGTGCACGGTAGTGGTGATGGTAGTGGTGACTGGTAGTGGTACTAGATACGCGGGTTATGGTAGGCTGGTGACGGTTAGGGGAGACTTGGTACGTGGGTCGTGTGGTGAGACTGGTAGTGGGGGACCTGGAAGTTGAGTGCATCGTAGTGGTGCTTGTAAGTTGGAATACCTTGGCTCGATGGTGATGCAGAGTCAGGGGTGGTAGGTCGTGGTGTGTAGTGGTGCTGGTAGATGGTGATAGTGGGGGTGGCTCGTAGGGGTGGTGGGTAGTGGTCCTGGTAGGGGGCATGGTAGTGGTGATGGTCGTGGGTGCTGTAGGGGTCGAGTGGTCAGTGGGTACTGGGTAATGGTGATGGTAGTGGGTGCTGGTAGTGGTGAATTGGCGTGGTGATGCGTCGTGGAGACCTTCGTAGTGGCTTGATGGTCACGTGGTACAATGTGGTGCTGGTACGCTGGTAAGTGTTGGGGTGATGGTAGTGGTGGATCGTGGTGATAGGTCGTGGTTGATGGGTAGGTGGGGATGGTGGTGGTGCTGATCGGGGTCGTGGTAGGTGGAAGTTGTCACTGGTACGATGGTGACATGGTCGTGTCGTGCGTCAATGTGGTAGTTGTGATGGGTAGTCGGTGGTCATTCGGTAGGGGTGGAGGTGAGGTACGAGAGTGTCCGTCATGGTGCAATTGGTCTGTGGGTTAGTGGGTTTACAGTGTTCGTGGTGGATGGTAGTGGTCAGTGGTAATGGTCGTGGACGTGGTCAGATGGTGTAGGTCGTGGTGATACGTGGAGGTGTGATGGTCGTGGTCCTGGGTGAGCGAATGGTGGTTAGTGGTCCATGGAGGTGAGTGGTGCTGGACGAGGTTGGGATAGTTGGTGTTGGATGGTACGGTGGAAATGGTCCGTGGGTGACTGGAAGTAGTAGGGGGGTAATGGTCAACGTGGTCCTTGGTCGTGGTGATTGGATCAGTGGATAGTGTACAACAGCTGGTCGCTGGTGATGGTAGTGGTGCTGGTAGTGGTCATGATGTCAAGGTAGTGGTGATGGTAGTGAGGTGATTGAGCTACGTTGGAGTGATGGTCGGTGGTGATGGTAGTGGTAGCTTGTTATCATGTCGAGTAGCTTGATCGTGGTGGTGTTGCTGGTAGTGGTACTGGTGATGGTCGATGCAGTAGCTGGTGATGGTCGGTCGGTAATAGGTAGTGGAGGCTAGTCTGGGTGAGTCGTACAGGGGGTGCACTGGTATTGTAATGGTTAAGTGGTGCAGGTCGGTGGTGCTGCGTACAGGGGTGATGGGTCGTGGTTCCAATGGTAGTGGATACGGGTCGCTGGTACGTGGTGCACACTGGTCAGTGGTGCGATGGTCAGTGGTGATGGGTAGTGGTGGTAGTAGGGGTGCGGGTAGTGGTACCTTGGTAGTGGGGGTGGCGTGGTGGTAGATGGTGGAATGGTAGTGGTGATTGGGTCGTGGTGCTGGTGAAGGGGTTGGGGTGGTAGTGGTGCTGGTACGGTGGATGATGGTAGTGGTAATGTTCGTAAGGGGGTGCTGGTAGCTGGTCGTGGGTACATGGTACGTGTTGACTGGTCGTGGTGTATTAGCGGGGGTCATGGTAGTGGTATATGGTAGTGGTGCTGTGGTAGTGGTCGTGGTGACTTGGTAGTGGTGCTTGTCGTGGTTGGGGTGGCAATGGCTAGTGGGGAATGGTGGTGGACGCTGCGTGATGGTGGGGTGGTAGTTGGGGTTGCATCTGGTAGTGGTGATGGAATGGGTAAGGTGGTGGTGAGGTGCATGGTAGGTGGTGCTAGGTGGGGGTGCACTGGTAGTGGTAAACTGGTAGTGGTGATGGTAGTGGTAGTGGTGCTGGTCGTGGTGAATTGTAGGGGGTGAGCCTGGTCGTGGTAGAGTCATGGTGCTGGTCGAGGTAGTGGTAGTGGTAGTGTGGTAATGGTCGTGGTGATGGTAGTGGTCGCGTGGTGAGTGGTTCGATAGGTTGGTAGTGGTGATGGTCACGTTGGGTGCATTGGTACGTGGTAGATGGAGATGGTAGTGGTTGATGCGTCGTGGTGATGGTGTAGTGGTAGTGATGGTCGGTGGTACATGATGGTGGGTGTTGGTGGCTGATGGTAGTGGTGATGGTGGGGTGCTACTGTCGGGGTGGTGGATGGTAGTGGTGCTGGTATTGGTTGAATGGGTAGTGGTGCTGGTACGTGGTTGCAGTCATGGGTGATGGTAGTGGTAATGGGTCGTGGTAGCTGGTAGTGGTCGTTATGCTGGTAGTGGTGGATGGTCGGTGGTAGTGGTGGTAGGTCGTGGTGCGTACTTGGTGATAGTAGGGGTGATGGTAGATGGTACAAAGAGAAGCGGACCTGGTCGTGGTGATGGTAGGGGTAGCTGGTGACTGGTCGTGGTCACATGGTCGTGGTGATGGTAGTGGGGCGTAATTAGGGTGCGTGGTCGTGTGGTAGTTGTTGTTGACATGGGTAGTGGTCAGTGGTAGGGGTGATGGTAGTGGTGATGGGTAACGTGGTAGTGGGTAACTGGTAGTGGCGATAGTGATGGTTACGTGGTGACTAGTAGGTGGTGATGGTAGTGGCGCTTGGTCGTGGAGATGGAGGTGGTAGTGGTCGGATGTATCAATGTAGTCGGTGAATGGTAGCTGGTGATGGAAGTGGTGGTATAAGTAGGGGTCCTTGGTAGTGGTCACTGGTAGTGGTGACTGGAAGTGGGTAGTAGGTGCATGGTTAGTGGATAACTGGTCAGGGCGTGAATGGTACGTGGGGGTTTAGTGGTCATTGGTGGCTGGTAGTGGTAGTGGTACATGGTAGTGGTGAGTGGTGATAGGTAGTGGTGATGGGTAGTGATGCAACTGGTGCATGGTGAATGTGTCCGTGGCTGATGGTAGTGGTAATGTATGGTGATGGCAGTGGTGATGGTCAGGGGTGATGGTCGTGGCCTGGTAGTGGTGGTGCATGGTAGTGGTCGTGGTAGTGGTCTGCTGGTAGTGGTGACTTGGGGTGCTCACAGTACGGGGTCGGGTGGTCGTGTACTGTGTTGGGGTGCTGGTCGAGTGGTAGCATACGTACGGGGTGCTGGTAGTGTGGTACCAATGGTAGTGGTGACTGGGTCAGTGGTGCTAGTGAGTGGTGCAAGATTGGCTAGTTGGTGATGGTCCATGGTCGCTTGTCGTGGTTGCTGGTCGTGGGACTTGGAGAGTGGGTGAGTGGATTAGTGGTGCTCGGTAGGGGGGGGGTGGTAGTGGTAATGGAGTCGTGGTGAGTGGTAGTGGTGCTAGAAGTGATGTAGTCGGGGTGCTGGTAGTGGTGATGGTCGAGTGTAGACTGGTAGTGGTGCATAGTAGGGGGTGATGGTCGTGGTAAGGTCGTAATGGTGATGGTAGTGGTCAGTGGGGGTGCGTGCGTCGTGGTGAATGGTAGTGGTGAGTGGTCGTGGTAGTGGTGATGGTAGTGGGTGGCTGGGTGATGGTAGTGGTGAAATTGGTAAGTGGTGAGGGTAAGTGGTGCTAGTACGGGAGTGCATGGTAGTGGTAGTGATGGCTAGGGATGCTGGTAGTGGTGGAATGGTCGTGGTGATGGTCGATGGCTACTGGTAGTTGTTGACTGGTAGTGGTGGATCGGTAGGGTTGGTTGGTAGTGGTACGTGGTACTGGACTGGTCGAGGTAACTGGTAGTGGTACTGGTCAGGTGGAGATGGTCGCTGGTCGAGTGGTGCACTGGGTCGTGAGTGACTGGTAGTGGTAGGTGCTGGGTAATGGTCGTGGTGATGGTAGTGGTAATCGTGGTAATGATGGTAGTGGTGATGTTGGGTGGTCGATGGTAGTGGAGACTAGTTGAGGTGCATGGGGTAGTGGTGTTGGTAGTGGTGGATGGGTACGAGGTGGTACAGTGGTGATGTGTCAGTGGTGAGTGGTAGTGGTGATAGTAAAGGGGTGATTGGTAGTGGTAATGGTTAGGTGGTGACTGGTAGTGGAGCATGGATTTGTGTAGGGGTGGAGTGGTCGTTGTACACTGGTCCTGGTGATGGTAGGGTGATGGTTAGTGGTGATGGGAGAGGTGCAATGGTAGTGGTGATAGTCGGGGTGCATGGTAGTGGTGACTGGTAGTGGTGATGGTAGTGGTGCTCGTCGGTGCTAGTCGCGGGTGATGGTGGTAGTGCATTGGTAGTGGTAATGGTCGTGAGCATGTCGGGGTGCTGGTCGTGGGTTCCTGGTCGTGGTGCTGGTCGTGGTGATAGTAGGGGTGATGGTAGTGGTACAACATGGTACGTGGTTCTGGTAGTGGTAGGGTGATGGTAGTGGTAGGGGTGATGGTTAGTGGTAATGGTAAGTGGTGCAGTCAGGTCTGGTCTGGGTATTTGTGGGGTGCACTGGGTAGTGGTCGTGGGAATGGTAGGGAGTGGATGGTTAGTGGTGATGGTTGGGGTGACCTGGTCGTGGAGATGGTAGTCGGGGATGGTGGTAAGTGGAATGGTCGTTGTGATGGGTCGTGGAGATCACTGGGTGCAATAGTCAGGGGTGATGGGTCGTGGTCCGGGTCGTGGTGACTGGGTAAGGCTTGGGCGTCGTGGTGCAGTGTGTAATGCTCAGTAGTGGTGCTTGGTGAGGGTGTGTGATGGTAGTGGTAGTGTAATGGGGATGTGGGACTGGTAGTGGTAATGGTAGTGGTGATGGTGAGTGGTACGTGGGAACCTGGTCGTGGGGGTGGTAGTGGTAGTGGTGCTGGTTACTTGTGGTGCAATCGTTGGTCGTGGTGATGGTAGTGGTGATGGTACGTGGTGATGGGTCGTGGTCGTGTGGTGATGGTCGTGGTGACTGGTAGTGTTGGATGGTAGGGGTGGCTGGTAGTGCTGACGCTGGTCCTGGTAGTGGTGGAAGGTAGTGGGTAGGTGGTGAGATGGTACGTGGTGATAGTACGGTGGGTGCATTGTCGTGGTGGGATGGTAGTGGTGATAGGCGGTCGAGGTGCTTGGGTAGTGGTGCTGGTAGTGGCTCATGATAGGTGCTCGTCGGGTTGCTGGTCGTTGGTAATGGTAGTGTGTGATGGTAGTGTGTGCTAGTAGTGGTGCTGGTAGTGGGTCATGGTAGTGGTGCAGGTACGTGGTCGGCATGGGTAGTGGTGATAGTCGTGGTGCTGGTAGGGGTCTTTGGCATGGTAGTGGGTGATGGTAGTGGTCACAATGGTAGTGGGTGGATGGTAGGGGTGATTGGTAGTGGTAATGGTAGTGGTGCTGGTCGGTGGTGATAGTAGGGAGATGGTAGGTGGGTAGTGTAAGGTGATGGGTTGTGGTCGATGGTGACTGCGTCGTGGGTGCTGGTGAGTGGTCGTGGTACTGGTAGTGGTGAATGGTGAGATGGTGTGGTCATTGATAGTGATGATCGGTAGTGGTGATCGTAGTGGTGAAGTAGTTGGGGTGATGGTCGGTGGTTGCAAGGTGGTGGTACGTGGTGGCATGGGTACTGGTGATGGTAGGGGTGATGGGGGGGGTGATGTGTAGTGGTGGCATGGTCAGTGGTCGCTGGTCAGTGGGGTACCTGGTAGTGGTAGTTGGTAGTGAGTGCTCGAAGGGGTGATAGTTCGGGGTGAATGTGTCAGTAGGTGATGGTGTGTGACTGGTTGGGGTAGCACTGGTAGTGGTGATGGTAGTGGTACACGTGGTGGTGGCTGGTCGGGTGGTACATTGAAGTGGTAGTTGGTCGAGGTCGATGTGGTGGTAAAGGCGCGTGGTTGCATGGTACGTGGTACGGTTGGTGTTGGTCGTTTGTGGTCGAAGTGGTTCATGGGCGGGGTGATGGTCAGTGGTAGACGATGGGTCGTGGTCACTGGTAGTGCGTGATGGTAGTGGTGCAATTAGAAGTGGGTGAATGGTAGTGGTCAGTGGTCGTGATGGACTGGTAGGGTGTGTCGTGGTGGTCGTGGCTGCATGTAGTCGTGGTAGTGGTGATAGGTACGTGGTCGCAGTCGTGGTTGATGGTAGTGGAAGGTGGCTAGTGGTCGTGCGTGAATGGGTCGTGGTCACCTGGTAGTGGTGCACTCGTACGGGGGGCTGCTGGTCGTGGTAACATGGTAGATGGTGCATGTCGGTGGTGATGTCGTGGTGCTTGGGTAGTGGTGAGTGGTAGTGGTCGCTAGGATGTGGTGGTAGAGGTCTACATTGGTAGTTGGTGCAGTGGTCGTTGGTTACACTTGGTCGTGGTGTTGGGTGATGGTCGTTGGCTCGTGGTCCTGGTGGTGATGCTGGAGTGGATGATGGTAGTGGAACTAGATACGTTGGGGTGGATGGTCTGTTTGAGCTGTCGTGGGTGCTGTAGTGGTGCTGGTCGTGGTGAATGGTTAGTGGTAGCCTGGATAGTGGAGATAGTAGGGGTGACGTGGATAGTCGTGGTAATGATGGTCAGATGGTGATGGTAGTGGTGTATGGTAGTGGGGTGTTGGTAGTGGTCAATCGTAGGGGAGATGGTCAGTTGTTGAGTGATGGTCAGTGGTCACAGGTGGTGGTAGTGGGTCGTGGTGATTAGTAGTGGGAGATTGTGCGATGGTGACTAGTAGTGGTGATGGTAGTGGTGCATGGTAGGTGCGTGCTTGGGGTAGTGGTGATATTCAGTGGGGTGATGGTAGTTGGTCAATGGTAGTGGTGATAGTAGGGGTGTTGGTTCGTGGTGATGGTAGTGGTGTCTAACAGGCGGGGTGAGATGGGTAGTTGTGATGGTCGTGGTACCATGGTAGTGGTGATGGGGTAGTGGTGACTCGTAGTGGTGACAGTGGTGGTGGTAATGGTAGTGATTGCATGGTAGATGGTAATAGGGAGTGGTGATGGTTAGTGGTGATGGTAGTGGTCGTGGTAGTTGCTGGTTGTAGGTAGTGGTGAGTTGGTAGTGGTGATGGTCACGTGGTGATGGATAGTGGTGGAACGTAGGGGGTGATGGTAGTGGTACTGGTTAGTGGTGAGGGTGGTGATGGTGGTGCGTGGTAGTGTATGTGATGGTAGTGGTGAATGGTTGTGGGTGCTAGGTACGTGGTAATGGTAGTGGTGGATGGTAGTGGTAATGGTAAGTGGTGATGGTACGGTGGTGATTCGTCGGGGAGCTCGTAGGGCTTGGACTGGTCGTGGGTTCATGCCTCGTGGTAGATTGGGTCGTGGTAGTGGTAATGGTGATGGTCGTGGTGGTGGTAGTTCGATGGTAATGGTAGTGGTGATGGTAGTGGTGATATGTTGGGTGAGTAGGTGGGAGCTGGTCGTTGGTGATGGTCGTGGTGCTTGTAGTGGTGCTGGTAGGGGGATGGTTAGTGGTGCACGTGGGGTCGTGTGTCATGGTGATGGTAGTGGTGGTAGTGGTGGATGGTCGTGGGCAACATGGTAGGGTAGGTGAATGGTAGTGGTGTTGGTAGGTGGTAACTGGTAGCGTTGGTGATGGTAGTGGTGTCTGCGTCGTGGTGACTGGTCGGTGGTGATGGTAGAGGTACGCTGGTGCATGGTCGTGGTGATGGTAGTGGTCACATTGGTCGTGGTGATGGTCGTGGACTGATGGTAGTGGTGCACTGGATCGTCAGGTGCATGGTAGTGGTGCTGGTAGTGTCAGCTGGTGATTGGAGTGGTATGTGTCACATGGGTAGTGGTGATGGTAGTGGGTGGGTGGTTTGCGATGGTAGTGGTAATGGGTAGTGGTGATCGGTGTAGGTGGTGAGAGTTGGGGTGATCGGTAGTGGTGATGGGTCAGTGGTGCTGGTAGGGTAGTGGTGGTGATGGGTAGTGGTGAGTGGTAGTGGTCATGGTCGTGGTGATGGTAGTGGTGCTGTGTGGTGGTAGGTGGTGATGGTGTACGATGGTAGTGATGGTGGTAGTGGTAGTGTCGTAGTGGTGATGGTAGTGGTAGTGGTGATGGCGGTAGTGGTAGTTGGTAGTGGTGGTAATGGTAGTGGTGATGGTAGTGGTAATGGTAGTGGTAATGGTAGTGGTACATGGTAGTGGTGATGGTCATGGTAGTGGTGATGGTAGTGGTGAAGGTAGTGGTGATGGTAGGGGCGATGGTAGTGGTGATGGTGCGGTGGTAGTGGTGATGGTCGTGGTGATGGTAGTAGTGGTGATGGTAGTGGTGATGGTGGTGGTTGTGGTCATGGTCGTGGTGATGGTCGTGGTGATGGTAGTGGTGATGGTCGTGGAGATGGTCGGGGTGAAGGGCGTGGTGATGGTCGTGGTGATGGTCGTGGTGATGGTAGTGGTAGTGGTGATGGTAGTGTGTGGTATGGTCGTGGTGATGGTCGTGTGTGGTATGGTCGTGGTGATGGTCGTGTGTGGTATGGTCGTGGTGATGGTCGTGTGTGGTATGGTCGTGGTGATGGTCGTGTGTGGTATGGTCGTGGTGATGGTCGTGGTGATGGTCGTGGTGATGGTCGTGGTGATGGTCGTGGTGATGGTCGTGGTGATGGTCGTGGTGATGGTCGTGGTGATGGTCGTGGTGATGGTCGTGGTGATGGTCGTGGTGATGGTGGTGGTAGTGGTAGTGGTGATGGTCGTGGTGATCGTATGTGGTGGTGGTTATGGTAGTGGTGTTGGTGGTGGTGATGGTTGTGGTGCTGGTTGGGGTGACTGATGGTCGTGGTGATGGTAGTGGTGATAGTAGTGGTGAGGGTGAGTGGTCGTGGTGATTACTGGTGATGGTAGTGGTGCTGGTAGTGGTGATGGTCGTAGTGGGGTGATGGTCGTGGTAATGGTAGTGGTTGTGGTTGTGCTAATGGTAGTGGTGATGGTAGTGGTGATAGTGGGTGAAGGTAGTGGTGATGGTAGTGGTAATGGTGTGGTGTGGTGTGGAAGTGGTGATGGTAGTGGTGTCGTGGGGGTGATGGTAGTGGTACTGGTAGTGGTGATGGTAGTGGTGATAGTAGTGGTGTTGGTAATGATGGTAATGGTGCTGGTAGTGGTAGTGCTAGAGTGGTAATGGTAGTGTGGGTGGAGATGGTAGTGGTGATGGGGGCGTGGGTGGTCGTGGTAGTGGTTGGGGTAGTGGTGATAGTAGGGGTGATGGTAGTGGTGCTGGTAGTTATGGTAGTGGTGGGATAGTGTTGGTAGTGGTCGGTAGTGGTGACAGTAGTGGTGATGGTAGTGGTATGGTGGTGGGGATGTAGTGGTAATGGTAGTGGTAGTCCTGGAGATGGTAGTGGTAATGGTACTATGGTGATGGTCGTGGTATTTGGTACTGTACATGGGAGTGGTAGTGGTGATGTGGGGTGGTTGTAGTGGTACTGTTAGTGCTGATGGTAGTGGTGATGTTCGTATTATCTACTATCTTGGGTGATGTTAGTGGTAAACTGGTAGTGGATCATTACTATAATCATTACTATTACCATTACTATTATCACTACTTTTATCATTACTATTACCATTACTATTATCACTACTAATACCATTACTATTATCATTACTATTATCACTACTTTTATCATTACTATTACCATTACTATTATCATTACTATTATCATTACTATTACTATTATTACTATTATTATTACTATTACTATTATCATTACTATTACCATTACTATTATCACTACTATTATCACTACTATTATCACTACTATTATCAATCATTACTATTATCATTACTATTACCACTACTTTTATCATTACTATTACCATTACTATTATCATTACTATTACTATTATCATTACTATTATCATTATCATTACTATTACTATTATCACTACTATTATCATTACTATTATCACTACTTTTATCATTACTATTACCATTACTATTATCATTACTATTATCACTACTTTTATCACTACTTTTATCATTACTAGTTTATCATTACTATTACCATTACTATTATCACTACTTTTATCATTACTATTACCATTACTATTATTACTATTACCATTACTATTATTACTGTTACCATTACCATTACTATTATCATTACTATTACAACTACTTTTATCATTACTATTACCATTACTATTATCATTACTATTACTATTATCATTACTATTACCATTATCATTACTATTACTATTATCATTACTATTATCATTACTATTATAACTACTTTTAACATTACTATAATCATTACTATTACAATTATCATTACTATTATCACTAATTTTATCATTACTAATACCATTACTATTAACATTAATAATATCACAACTATTATCATAACTAATACCATTACTATTAATTATCATTACTATTACATTACTATCATACTATTACATTAGCATTACTATTACCATTACTATTATCATTATCATTACTATTATCATACTACTATCATTACTATTATCATTATATCATTATCATTACTATTATCACTACTATTATCATTACTATTATCATTAGTATTACTATTATCATTACTATTATCATTACTATTATCACTACTTTTATCATTACTATTACCATTACTATTATCATTACTACTACCATTACTATTATAATTACTATTATCACTACTTTTATCACTACTTTTATCATTACTATTACCATTACTATTATCATTACTATTATCACTACTATTATCATTACTATTATCATTACTATTATCATTACTATTATCATTACTATTATCACTACTTTTATCATTACTATTACCATTACTATTATCATTACTATTATCACTACTTTTATCATTACTATTACCATTACTATTATCATTACTATTACTATCATTACTTTTATCATTACTATTACTATTATCATTACTATTATCACTACTATTATCACTACTTTTATCATTACTATTATCATTACTATTACCATTACTATTATCACTACTTTTATCATTACTATTACCATTACTATTATCACTACTTTTATCATTACTATTACTGTACCATTATCATTACTATTACTATTACCATTACTATTATCATTACTATTACTATTACCATTACTATTATCATTACTATTATCACTAATTTTATCATTACTATTATCGTTACTATTATCATTACTATTATCATTACTATTATCATTACTATTATCACTACTTTTATCATTACTATTACCATTACTATTATCATTACTATTATCACTACTATTATCATTACTATTATCATTACTATTATCATTACTATTATCATTACTATTATCATTACTATTACCATTACTATTATCATTACTATTATCACTTCTTTTATCATTACTATTATCATTACTATTATCATTACTATCATTACTATTATCATTACTATTACCATTACCATTACTATTATCATTACTATTATAATTACTATCATTACTATTATTCATTACTATTATCATTAATATCATCATCATCATTACTATTATCATTACTATTATCATAATCATTACTATTATTATCATTACTATGATCATTAACATTACTATTATCATTATCATTACTATTACCATTACTATTATCATTACTATTACTATTATCACTACTTTTATCATGACTATTACCATTACTATTATTACTATTACCATTACTATTATTACTATTACCATTACTATTACTATTATCATTACTATTATAATTATTATCATTACTATTATCATTACTATTACCACTACTTTTATCATTACTATTACCATTACTATTATCATTACTATTACTATTATCATTACTAATATCATTACCATTACTATTACCATTACTATTATCATTACTATTACTATTATCATTACTATTACCATTATCATTACTATTACTATTATCATTACTATTATCATTACTATTACCATTACTATTATCACTACTTTTATAATTACCATTACTATTATCATTACTATTATCACTACTTTTATCATTACTAATACCATTACCATTATCATTACTATTATCATTACTATTACCACTACTTTATCATTACTATCATTACTATCAATCATTACTATTATCATTACTATTACTATTATCATTACTATTATCAATCATTACTATTATCACTAATTTTATCATTACTATTACCATTACTATTATCATTATTATTATCACTACTATTACCATTACTATTATCACTAATTTTATCATTACTATTACCATTATCATTAATTTTACCACTGATATTACTATTATCACTACTTTTATCATTACTATTACCATTATCATTACTATTATCATTACTATTACCATTTCTATTATCACTACTTTTATCATTACTATTACCATTCTATTATCATTACTATTATGACAACTTTTATCATTACTATTACTATACCATTATCATTACTATTACTGTTACCATTACTATTATCATTACTATTACTATTACCATTACTATTATCATTACTATTATCATTACTATTATCACTAATTTTATCATTACTATTATCGTTACTATTATCATTACTATTATCATTACTATTATCACTACTTTTATCATTACTATTACCATTACTATTATCATTACTATTACCATTACTTCATTACTATTACCATTACTATTATCATTACTATTATCAATCATTACTATTATCATTTTTATTATCATTACTATTATCATTACTATTATCATTACTATCATTACTATTATCATTACTATTACCATTACTATTATCATTACTATTACCATTACTATTATCATTACTATTATCATTACTATTATCACTAATTTTATCATTACTATTATCGTTACTATTATCATTACTATTACTATTATCATTACTATTATCATTACTATTATCATTACTATTACCATTACTATTATCATTACTATTACTATTATCATTATTATTATCATTACTATTACCATTACTATTATCATTACTATTACTATTATCATTACTATTACCATTACTATTATCATTACTATTATCACTACTATTACCATTACTATTATCACTACTTTTTATCATTACTATTACCATTACTATTACCATTACTATTATCATTACTATTATCATTACTATTATCATTACTATTACCATTATCAATACTATTACCATTACCATTACTATTATTACTATCATCATTACCATTACTATTACCATTATCATTACTATTACCATTACCATTACTATTACTCTTATTATTACTATTACCATTACCATTATCACTACTTTTATAATTTCTATTATCATTACTATTATCAATCATTACTATTATCACCAATTTCATCATTACTATTACCATTACTATTATCATTATTATTATCACTACTATTACCATTACTATTATCACTACTTTTATCATTACTATTACCATTACTATTATCATTACTATTATCAATCATTACTATTATCATTACTATTATCATTACTATTATCACTACTTTTATCATTACTATTACCATTACTATTATCATTACTATTATCATTACTATTATCATTACTATTATCATTACTATTATCACTACTTTTATCATTACTATTATCATTACTATTATCATTACTATTATCATTACTATTATCACTACTTTTATCATTACTATTACCATTACTATTATCATTACTATTATCACTACTTTTATCATTACTATTACCATTACTATTATCATTACTATTACTATTATTACTATTATCATTACTATTACTATTATCATTACTATTATCACTACTATTATCACTACTTTTATCATTACTATTATCATTACTATTACCATTACTATTATCACTACTTTTATCATTACTATTACCATTACTATTATCACTACTTTTATCATTACTATTATCATTACTATTATCACTACTTTTATCATTACTATTACTATACCATTATCATTACTATTACTATTACCATTACTATTATCATTACTATTACTATTACCATTACTATTATCATTACTATTACTATTACCATTACTATTATCATTACTATTATCATTACTATTATCACTAATTTTATCATTACTATTATCATTACTATTATCATTACTATTATCATTACTATTATCACTACTTTTATCATTACTATTACCATTACTATTATCACTACTATTATCACTACTTTTATCATTACTATTACCATTACTATTATCATTACTATTATCACTACTTTTATCATTACTATTACCATTACTATTATCATTACTATTATCACTACTTTTATCATTACTATTACCATTACTATTATCATTACTATTACCATTACTATTATCATTACTATTACTATTATCATTACTATTATCATTACTATTATCATTACTATTATCACTACTTTTATCATTACTATTATCATTACTATTATCATTACTATTATCATTACTATTATCATTACTATTATCACTACTTTTATCATTACTATTACCATTACTATTATCATTACTATTACTATTATCATTACTATTACTATTATCATTACTATTATCACTACTATTATCATTACTATTACTATTATCATTACTATTACCATTACTATTATCACTACTATTATCACTTCTTTTATCATTACTATTATCATTACTATTATCATTACTATCATTACTATTATCATTACTATTACCATTACTATTATCATTACTATTACCATTACTATTATCATTACTATTACTATTTCATTACTATTACCATTAGCATTACTATTACCACTACTATTACCACTACTATTACTATTATCATTACCATTACTATTATCATTACTATTACCATTTCTATTATCATTACTATTATCATTACTATTATCACTACTTTTATCGTTACTATTACCATTACTATTATCATTACTATTATCATTACTATTATCATTACTATTATCATTACTATTATCATTACTATCATTACTATTATCATTACTATTACAACTACTTTTATCATTACTATTACCATTACTATTATCATTACTATTACTATTATCATTACTATTACCATTACTATTATCACTACTTTTATAATTACCATTACTATTATCATTACTATTATCACTACTATTATCATTACTATTACCATTACTATTATCATTACTATTACTATTATCATTACTATTATCACTATTATAACTATTATCACTACTTTTATCATTACTATTACCATTACTATTATCATTACTATTATCATTACTATTATCATTACTATTATCACTACTTTTATCATTACTATTACCATTACTATTATCACTACTTTTATCATTACTATTACCATTACTATTATCACTACTTTTATCATTACTATTACTATACCATTATCATTACTATTACTATTACCATTACTATTATCATTACTATTACTATTACCATTACTATTATCATTACTATTATCATTACTTTTATCACTAATTTTATCATTACTATTATCATTACTATTATCATTACTATTATCATTACTATTATCACTACTTTTATCATTACTATTACCATTACTATTATCATTACTATTATTACTACTTTTATCATTACTATTACCATTACTATTATCATTACTATTATCATTACTATTATCATTACTATTATCATTAATCATTACTATTATCACTACTTTTATCATGACTATTACCATTACTATTATCATTACTATTACCATTACTATTATCATTACTATTATCAATCATTACTATTATCATTACTATTATCATTACTATTATCACTACTTTTATCATTACTATTATCATTATAATTAATATTATCATTACTATTATCAATAATTTTATCATTACTATTACCATTACAATTACTATTATCATTACTATTACTTATAATTACTATTACCATTACTGTTATCTTTAATATTACTATTATCATGACTATTACCATTACTATTATTACTATTACCATTACTATTATCATTACTATTATCATTAGTATTACTATTATCATTACTATTATCACTACTTTTATCATTACTATTACCATTACTATTATCATTACTATTACTATTATCATTACTATTACCAATACTATTACCATCACTAATACCATTACTATTATCGTTACTATTACTATTATCATCACTATTATCATTATCATTACTAATTACTTTTATCATTACTATTACCATTATTATTATCATTACTATTATCATTACTATTGTCACTATCATTACTAATATCACTACTTTTATCATTACTATTATCATTACTATTATCATTACTATTACCACTCCTTTTATCATTACTATTACCATTACTATTATCATTACTATTATCAGTCATTACTACTATCATTACTATTATCATTACTATTATCACTACTTTTATCATTACTATTACCATTACTATTATCATTACTATTTATCATTACTATTACCATTACTATTATCACTACTATTATCATTACTCATTATCACTACTATTATCATTACTATTACTAATATCACTACTATTACTATCATTACTATATCATTACCATTACTATTATCATTACTATTACTATTATCAATATTACAATTACTATTACCATTACTATTATCATTACTATTATCAGTCATTACTACTATCATTACTATTATCATTACTATTATCACTACTTTTATCATTACTATTACCATTACTATTACCAATCATTACTATTATCATTACTATTGTCACTATCATTACTAATATCACTACTTTTATCATTACTATTATCATTACTATTATCATTACTATTACCACTCCTTTTATCATTACTATTACCATTAGCATTACTATTACCACTACTATTACCACTACTATTACTATTATCATTACTATTACCATTATCATTACTATTATCATTACTATATTACTATTAGCATTACTATTACCATTACTATTATCACTACTTTTATAATTACTATTATCATTACTATTATCATTACTATTATCACTAATTTTATCATTACTATTACCATTACTATTATCATTATTATTACTATTACCATTACTATTATCACTAATTTTATCATTACTATTACCATTACTATTATCATTACTATTAGCATTACTATTAGCATTAGCATTACTATTAGCATTACTATTAGCATTACTTTTATCATTACTTTTATCATTACTTTTATCATTAATTAATTTTATCATTACTATTATCACTACTTTTATCACTACTATTACCATTATCATTATCACTAATTTTATCACTATTACTATTATCACTACTTTTATCATTACTATTACCATTACTATTATCACTACTTTTAACATTACTATTACCATTACTATTATCACTACTAATACCATTACTATTATCATTACTATTATCACTACTTTTATCATTACTATTACCATTACTATTATCATTACTATTATCATTACTATTACCATTACTATTACTATCATTACTATTATCATTACTATTACTATTACTATTATCATTACTATTATCACTACTATTATCATTACTATTATCACTAATTTTATCATTACTATTATCATTACTATTATCATTACTATTATCATTACTATTATCACTACTTTTATCATTATTATTACCATTACTATTATCAATCATTACTATTATCATTACTATTATCACTACTATTATCATTACTATTATCACTACTTTTATCATTACTATTACCATTACTATTATCATTACTATTATCACTACTTTTATCATTACTATTACCATTACTATTATCATTACTATTACCATTACTATTATCATTACTATTACTATTATCATTACTATTACCATTACTATTATCATTACTATTATCATTACCATTACTATTATCATTATCATTACTATTATCATTACTATTACCATTACTATTATCATTACTATTACCATTACTATTATCATTACTATTACTATTATCATTACTATTACTATTATCATTACTATTACCATTACTATTATCATTACTATTATCATTACCATTACTATTATCATTACTATTATCATTATCATTACTATTACCATTACTATTATCATTACTATAACTATTACCATTACTATTTAGTATTACTATTATCATTACTATTACCATTACTATTATCATTACTATTACCATTACTATTATCATTACTATTACCATTAGCATTACTATTACCACTACTATTACCACTACTATTACTATTATCATTACTATTACCATTACTATTATCATTACTATTACTATTATTACTATTATCATTACTATTACTATTATCATTACTATTACCATTACTATTATCACTACTATTATCACTTCTTTTATCATTACTATTATCATTACTATCATTACTATTATCATTACTATTACCATTACTATTATCATTACTATTACCATTACTATTATCATTACTATTACTATTATCATTCACTCGCCGCTAGAGGGCCAACGCAAGCAGACGTGTAGAGAGAGCTCTACCGATTTCGGAAAATTCCAAAATCTACGCTGCAACCACCCACCAGCAGTCGCAGAGAACGATATAAAGGTACAGTGCATTGCCAGACAAAATTTGGGAATCCGTCGTGCTTGGACTTAGGCTGTAGAATTGGAAAAGTTCAGTCCTACCTGGCCAAACAATCCCTGTCAGGGGTTGCCATTGTTGCGCATGCGCACTGGTGCTGGTGTGACGTAGATATGTCACATCAACCACCACAGTTATATTTCGTTACAACCTTGAACCCAATCTGCCTTCCTACTAAGTTAGGCAGCATGTAACCTTCTTGCCCAATCTGCATCGATGCCATTGAGGCCTACCTAGATTTAAGCGATGAGGATGAGATGAGTCAGGAAGACATTCACTGGCCACGGCTACCTAGACACGAACTCCGTGATCCACTAGCTCCAATGTCTGCGCTAGACATGTCACGCCCCACAACTACCCCCAAACGTTCCATAACCCACACCTCGGACAGCAATAGTTCGCCTTCTTCCCCTGCTGCCAAATCCTCAAAACGATTTGAGACATCTGCCCAGAGCAGCATATCTACAACAGACCACAGCGATCCACGCCCTGTAGCACAGGAGGCACCCACAAGGGGGACCTCATCGCTGCGTGACCCTCCATCCCCAGCATTTGCTCCCAGGGCTGACTATATCAAATTCCGGTTCAAGACTAACCCCTCAGTGGACATAAAACTTCGATGGCTGAATGAAATAAACAAAGCCTTCAAACTTGACCGTAAACTGGCTGAGGTGAAGATGGCAGCAATTACATCTCAGTTTGTTTACATCTCTCGTAACCGCACAGATATTGTCAACAGTGTTACGAAAGGAGAGGTACTGTCCATCTACCTTGAGGCTCAGGACTCGCAGGAAAGGCCTCGCAAATATCCCACATACCTCTTAACACGTTACCCGGTCAATATTGAACCAGCCTTGGCCAAAGAACTGCCGGGCACCCACTCAGTCAGAAGGTTCCACCATAATGACACACCCATCAACCGCCTGGTAGTGACTTGGAGCCTTATAGAGCCACCACCACCGAGTGTCTATTTCAGCTTCCTTCCATGCCTACCACCTGGTGAACTTCGTAGGATGAAAGACGAACAGCCATGGTGTTACCGGTGCTGGGGCATCGGTCATATCTCACGGTTATTGCGCCGCGGCCGAACGGTGTGCATGGTGCTCGGGCCCTCATGACTCCCGCACTTGTTCACACCGCGCCCCTCCACCAACTGCTGCTACCCCTGACTCGGCTTCATCACAATCCCAGCCTCCCCCACCAGACACCTCGTGCTGGAAATGTCCACGATGTCATCAGACAGGGGTCAACGCCTGGCATGGTTGTGCAAAGCGTCAGCAAACCACCAATGCACTGGTTGTTAAACACACGGGTCACACTGAGTCACCACCACCTCCTTCCTCCGTCGGTAACCCCCACTCTACCTCTACTGCCTCCTCGGACTCCAAGCAAGTAGCTGCACTTCGCGATGCAGTGGCAGCCCTTAAGACTCGGGTCGCGACAATGACCGCACGTTTCGATGCAATCGAAACGTGCCTGGATAGTTTGGTTAAAAAACAGGCCACATGTGAGGTGACACTGAACTCGTTGGTTGAATCGCAACAGGTAATTATTAACACCATTAGCACCATCACGGAGAAAATGGATTTTATTGCTGCTAGATTCGGCAATCTAATTGCAACCCCACACAGGGAGTCTCCCCTACGTAACACAACACCCAGTGACCCCCCCACCACCACCACTACCCCCCCCCCCACCACCACCACCACCACCACTGCCGGCCGAACCACCACCGTTGCTCATACCTCCACAACCGCCCGAACCACCACTTCTTCATCACTTGGTCGCCGATTACCATAGAACTAAAATTCAATAATCAAATGAAGCTACACGTCATCTCATGGAACGCCTGCGGTATCACAAACTGGGCCAAACGTACAGCACTTAAAGGGTACGTGCACTGTCACCACCCAGACATTATCTTCATACAGGAAGCATTTATAGGCCTCGCTCCACCAAACAGGGATGCACCTTTGCTCAACCAATACGTATCGTATGTACATCAGATCCGAAACGGATTAATTACGTATGTCCACAACACCGTCCAGCATCGCTTTCTTCAAAATTCTATGGACAATAACACGACTTATCAGCTTCTAGAGGTAACAGTTGGCTCCGGTACCATAAGATTATGCAATGTGTACGCTGCACCGAACGGCCTGAATCCAGCTATACTTCCACCCCCCACCACCCACGGTATGATTTATCTAGGAGATTTTAATAGTCGACACCCTGCTCTAGGAGATCTCGCAGGCATTATAAATCGCAACGGGACTCGACTTCTGGAATGCATTCAACGCAAACAGGCTAACTCGCTGGGACACGGCTGGCGCCACGCATGCTCGAGGTGGTACCTTAGATCACGTCCTTACGTTTGGATTAGTGGCCTCGCTAGTCCGTTGTTCAACGATACTGACACTATTCTCCGACCACGTAGCACTCAGCGTCCAATACACCCTTCCTACCACGCCATCCCCAGTGCACACCCGTACACGCATCGTACTCCCACCCAAGTACTGTCCCACATATATTTCATACATAACAAACCTCCTACCCACATTTAACCACCACTGTCCTGAACAGTTATATTCCTCCCTCGTTAACGCCACACATACTTTCTACACCCAATACGTCAAAAAGCCACACATCACACGTCATCCGAATACACACACTTGGACACTAGACAACCACATCGTTCAGGCGGAGAGGAAAGCGATGGAGGATGGCTTTGCCTTTCAGAAAAGACCAAGTCCAGAAACTCTACACCAGTATCAACTATCAAGAGATGACTTAGTTGCTCTACAGCGTTGTGTTCAAACGGATTCCTGGAAAAAACTAACGGACAGCATTAACCATCAAACGAGTATTGGCACCATGTGGCACCTCATCAACAAGGTGATAAAGAAAAAACATCACAGTGCCCTCCATCATAGTCCTACACAGTTTGCACAAGACCTTGTTGATGCCTGGTCAGCACAGGCACGAACCAGCAACCTCCCACCATACATACACGACGCTCTCTCCACCCACAAAAACTATCGTGCACTCCGACTTGCCTCTGCCTTGCTGAAGACCGAAGAAGAAGATGAGGAGATAACCGAACAAGAGCTGCGAAGAGCCCTCGCCAAGGGTAAGGCGACAGCTCCTGGCGATGATGGTATCACCTACGCCGTCCTCCGAGTACTCCTGGACGTACCTGGTAACCCCCTCCTCCACCTGTATAATCTCTGCTACAACCTGGGATATGTACCACGGGACTGGACTTGCAGCACGATAGTACCGATTCCTAAACCTGGCACTGACAAATTCCGACCTGTATCTCTCACCTCTTGTTTCTGTAAAGTATTGGAACGCATTCTTCTATCACGTCTGATGTTCCGGATACAAGATAAGCTCTCGCCCCGACTGTACGGCTTCCTGCCCCAACGAGGAACACACCACTGCCTCATGGAAACTCTACACACGCCTCTGTACCACCAGTGTAGTGGCTTTCATTGATTTGAAAAAGCGCATTCGACATCGCCAACTGGGACATTATCCTCGACCAACTTGTTGACTTTGGCATCAAAGGAAATTTACTGAGGTGGATAAGAGGATACCTGCAGAACAGGAACTCACGTGTATTGTTTAAAGGAGCGTACAGCAATACCAGAGAGTTTGAACTCGGTACTCCACAGGGAGGAGTACTCAGTCCATTTTTATTTAACATCCTTATGCATCGCTTTCTCTCTCTGCTTCCTGACATCGACGGTACAACAATCACTTGCTATGCAGACGACATATGCATTCATTCAAGATCACCACAAGACATGCAACGTTTCCTTCAATCATTTCATTTGTCATCCTCCTCATGCGGGCTGGTCATCTCACCAGAAAAGAGCAGAATTTTATCTTTTCGCCCAGCAAGAACTTTGCCAGAATTCACTGTTGGCAACACCATCGTGCCATTGTGCTCACAGTACCTTTACCTGGGGGCACCAGTTCGTATCACACCTTCTATCCCAGCAAGACAAACGCGTACATCCAATTGTTCAAGACCTGCTAACCGGCTACAGAGACGATTGACTCCTCTTAGGTGGTTAACCAACAATATTGCTGGAGTGTCCATCCTGTCGCCAGAACTATATATATCACATTCATTCGATCAGTGGTTGATTACCTCTCTCCGCACTTAGTCAGCTTTCCAAAACTACTTTGCAACCACTTGAAAAATTCCAAAACCAGGCAATGAGGCTCATCTTAGGCTGCCTACCACAACCAGGATCGTCAATATACAGCAAGAACTTCGTCTTCTCCAATTGTAGAGAGAGAGAATATACGCAAACGTTACCTACTTCACTATCAAGTGCCTGCACTACCCCCACTTATCTCCTCACTTTTGTCACACAATCCAGACATCGATTGATTTGCAGATGCCTCGACCTCAGCTTCGTCCCGGTGCTGCTCACTGGTCCTTAACATCAGTTCAAACATTCGGAGGCTTAACATAAACATTTTATCAGAGAATGAGGACCTTGGCCTCCACCTTGGCAGACACCCATGCCAACAGTCACTATACTCCAACTACCAAGTCCGACCTACCACAGCTCCAGAAACAACTAGCCTTAGAAAACTATCGCCGGTCTGTCATCTTCTTTTAAATGCGGGCCCATCATCTCTTCACTGACGGTTCTTTGCAGTAGACGGTAGTGCTGGATGTGCTGTGTATTCCCCCAACATAGAGCCACCACTAGGGGGCTGGGCAGGCCGTTCGACTCCCTTATTCGTCAAGTCCACGTATTGTGAGTTGCAATGGGCTCTGGACGCTGTTACTTTGCTGACACGGACTGGAGAAAACTTGATCATCTGCGAACTCTCAGTCAGCCCTCCGTGCTCTCTCATCTACCAAGCCTGAACACCAACAAGTTGTAACACAAATAATGCGACAACTGGCCACAACTCACGAAAACTCACAGAGGGTACACTTCCTGGATTCCATCCATATCGAATCCTAGGCAATACCGCTGATCGGCTAGCAAGGACAGCCTGTAGTATGGATCCACCAGCTGCCACTTCTACTACTGCCTTCCTACCTTCTTACAAGCGAATGGTAAGACAAGCTGCCTGCTCCCCTACTCGCCGCCGTAGCAATGCTGAGAGGGCTACAAGTGTATCTATCCAACACTACGAGAATTTTCTTCCTCTTCCCTATAAGTATAGACGTAATGGACTTATTGTGAGAAGACACAATGTTGTGAGTGCCCGACTCAGACTCGGCTACAGACCAGTGTGGCAAGTGAGTGAGACCGAAGGTGTACCGAGGTACTCATCGTGCAGGCTGTGCGACACCCCTAATGCCAACAGTCTAGAGCACTACTGTATTAATTGCCCCACGATAGCCCCTTTAATACCACATCGACAATCAGTTCTTGATGTCTGTAAATATTTGCTTGAAGGTGATAAATTTAGAATTAATCCTATTGCAACACCCTCACTTTGGTGGATTTTAAAGTATACATAAATAAATCAGTCATGATTCGGAAATGTTTTAAGTATCACCAATAATCTGTATATATTTATCTTTTGCACTAGATTTGTTGTTCCCTGAACATAATAACAAGGAATGTCTGTAGTATGGATCTGCCAGCTGCTACAACTATTGCCCTACTACAAATGGATGGTACGATAAGCCGCCACTTCCCTACACGTCACCGTGGTAATGCAGAGAAGACTTCAAGTGTAACCATCCAACACCACAAGAATGTCCTTCCACTTCCACATGCATACAAACGCAGCGAACTTCTGGTGAGACGACACAGTGTTATACGTGCCCGACGCAAACCCGCCTACCGCACGATGTAGGCGGGTGAGACCAGAAAGGTGCCGAGGTACACATCGTGCAGGCTGCGCTACACCCCATATGCCAACAACCTTGATACCTCATCGACGATTACTTATTATTATATGTAAATATTTGCCAGAAGGTGATCACTGTATATATTTTTGTATCACCCGCACTAATGGGTGATAAACTACAAATAATTCCTTCAGTTATGATTCGAGAATGTCTGTGTGTCACTAGTACTCTGTACATAGCTACACTTTTGTACTAGGTTTGACGCTCCTTGAGCGTAATAAATTGATTAAAACCAAAATATTATCATTACTATTACCATTAGCATTACTATTACCACTACTATTACCACTACTATTACTATTATCATTACTATTACCATTATCATTACTATTACTATTAGCATTACTATTACCATTACTATTATCACTACTTTTATCATTACTATTACCATTACTATTAGCATTACTATTATCACTACTTTTATCATTACTAATTACCATTACCACTACTTTTATCATTACTATTACCAATTACTTTTATCATTACTATTACTAATTACTATTAC
>NC_134808.1:25314120-25321620 GCF_046742065.1 Oratosquilla oratoria | reverse complement strand
GAACACTATTGAGATTATTAAAGTCTGGCTTGGCTTGGCTTGGCTTGGCTTGGCTTGGCTTGGCTTGGCTTGGCTTGGCTTGGCTTGGCTTGGCTTGGCTTGGCTTGGCTTGGCTTGGCTTGGCTTGGCTTGGCTTGGCTTGGCTTGGCTTGGCTTGGCTTGGCTTGGCTTGGCTTGGCTTGGCTTGGCTTGGCTTGGCTTGGCTTGGCTTGGCTTGGCTTGGCTTGGCTTGGCTTGGCTTGGCTTGGCTTGGCTTGGCTTGGCTTGGCTTGGCTTGGCTTGGCTTGGCTTGGCTTGGCTTGGCTTGTTGGGTTTGAATTAGTTTGATTTGGTTTTGTTTCGTTTTGTTTCATTTAATTATGTTAAGTCAGATTAGGTTAGGTAAGAATAGGTAAAGTAATGTTAGGTAAGGGTGGGCAAGGTTAGGTAGACATAGATTAGGTTAGGTTAGGTTAGCCTAGGTTAGGTTAAGTCACATTAGGTTAGGTAAGAATATGTTACGTAATGTTAGGTTGGGTAAGATTAGGTAGAACTAGATTAAGTTAGGGCAGGTTACCTTAAGTTAGGTTAGGTTAGGCTAGGACAGGTTACCTTAGCTTAGCTTGGTTTAGCTTAGCATAGTATAGTATAGCTTAACTTATGCTTTGGTTACGTAAGGTTAGGTCAGATTGTTATGTTATGTTATGTTACGTTATGTATGTTAGGTCAGGTAAGGTTAATTGAGGTTAGATTAGGTTAGATAAGGCTAGGTTAGCTTAGTTTACCTTAGGTTAATTTAGGTTAGCTTAGCTTAGCTTAGCTTAACTAAGGTCAGGTTAGTTTAGGTTAAGTAAGGTTAGATCAAGTTAGGTTAGGCTAGGTTAACTTTGTTTTGCTTAGCTTACCATAGCACAGCACAGCATAGAACAGCTTAGCTTTGGCTAGGAAAGATTAGATTAAGTTAAGATAGGTTAATTTCAGAATATTTTAGCTTAGCTTTGGTTAAGTAAACTTAGGTTAGGTTAAGTTAGGTTATGTTTAGAGTACTTTAGTATAGACCTTTAGCGTGATATAGATGTAGATGTATATATGTATATATGTATGTATATATGTATGTATGTATGTATGTATGTATATATGTATGTATGTATGTATGTATGTATAAACAGTTCCCTATGGATTTTTTTCTTTTTTCTTTTTTTACATCTTACTGTAGAGCTTTTTTTTCTATCTTTTCTGTCCTCATTCACATTTCATATTTTATTTTTGTGTTGTTTTTTTGTGTTGCTTTTTTGTAGTTGTTTTTCTTGTACAAACGATTTTTTTTCTCGACTCCTCACAGGGGCGGTGAATGGGGGTTGGGATGACATGAGGTGGGATTGGATTTATGTATGTATGTATGTATGTATGTATGTATGTATGTATATATGTATGTATATATGTATGTATATATGTATGTATATATGTATGTATATATGTATGTATGTATATATGTATGTATATATGTATGTATGTATGTATGTATGTATGTATGTATGTATGTATGTATGTATGTATGTATGTATGTATGTATGTATGTATGTATGTATGTATGTATGTATGTATGTATGTATGTATGTATGTATGTACGAGCGATTTTATTCATCCTTGGGTAAGAACCGAAACAGAGTATAGCGTGTCGCAGAAGGCAGTCAGGGCTCCTTATGCTAATGACTTGATCAAATTAGGTTGTCATTCGCGTTTGAATGCATAACACGCGAGTGCTCTTCCTCGCGCCAAACGGGGTCCGTGAAATGCAGGAACTCGGAATCGGAATTGGGAATTGGAATCGGAGTCAAGAATCGGGGTTGGAATCGGAATTGGAAATTGTAATCAGAAATGTAATTTGGATCGGGAGCGAAATCGGAATCGAGAATTGGGATGAGAATCGGAATAGGGGATCGGGAATTGGAATAGAAGTTGATAATTGGGCTTGAAATCTGAATAGAAAGAAAACAGAATAGGAATTGGAATGTAAATTGGAATCGGGAATTTATAATATCGGAATTGGAATAGTGAATTGGAACCGGAATCAATAATTGGGGTTTAAATCGGAATCAGAATTGGAATCGGATTTTGAATCAGGCCCAAAATCAGAATCGGGGATTGAGAAGAGAATTGGAATCGGATTCGGAATTGGAATCGGAATCGGGATCAGAACTGCGATCAGGATCGGGAATGGAATCGGATTTTTTTTATTTTATAAGAATAGTAATTGTAGTAAGAATCATGAATAGAAATCGGAATCAGAATTAGAGTTGGAATCGGAATCGGGATCGGAATCGTATTTTGAATCGGAATTAGGTTTGGGGTCAGAATCTGATTTAGAATCGGAATTGGAATCGGGGTCGGAATCTGAATCTGAATCGAGACTGGAATCGGAATTGATATCGGAACTGGAGTTGGTAATTGGAATATGAATCGAAAATTTAATAATGATTCGGAATCAGGATTGTGATTGTAATTGTAATAGACATCGGAATCTGGGTTGGAAATGAGTAATTTGACTTTTAATTGGAGTTGGGATTTGTATTTGGAATTGGAATTGGGATCGGAGTCGGCTGCGGCACTGGAATTGTTGTCTTTGTTATCATCTTCGTTATCGTCTTCGTTGTCGTTATCGTTATCATTATCGTCGTCATCTTCACCATCATCATCATCATCATCGTCATCATCATCATCGCCGTCATCATCATCATCATTATCGTCATCATCATCGTCATCATCATCATTATCACCATCGTCATTATCACCATCGTCATCATCATCATCATCATCATCATCATCATCATCGTCATCATCATCATCGTCATTGTCATCGTCATCATCATCGTCGTCGTCGTCATCGTCGTCGTCGTCATCGTCGTCGTCGTCATCGTCGTCGTCGTCATCGTCGTCGTCGTCACCATCATCATCGTCATCATCGATATCATCATCGCCATCGCCATAGTCATCATCGCCATCGTCATCATCATCATCATCATCATCGTCGTCGTTGTCGTCATCGTCGTCATCATTATCGTCATCACCATCATTATCGTCATCACCATCATCATCATCATCATCGTCATCGTCGTCGTCATCATTATCGTCATCATTATCGTCATCACCATCATCATCATCGTCATCGTCATCGTCGTCATCGTCATCATTATCGTCGTCATCATTATCGTCATCACCATCATCATCACCATCATCGTCATCACCATCGTCGTCGTCATCGTCGGCATCATTGTCATCGCCATCGTCATCATAGTCATCGCCATCGTCATCATAGTCATCGCCATCATCACCTTCACCATCACCATCACCATCGCAGCCGCCGCCGCCGCCATCATCATCATCATCATCATCATCATCATCATCATCATCATCATCATCATCATCATCATCATCATCATCATCATCATCATCATCATCATCATCATCATCATCATCATCATCATCATCATTTCCATCATCTCCATCATCATCATCACCATCACCATAAGATGTACAACGGGGATGAATAAAATCGCTTGGCGGCAACTGATACAAAAAAGGAGCAGGACCTTCAGGTACGTAAGGGGTCAAATTAGTTTGCATAGCCTTCGCGGGTGAATGGATGATCACACCCACATCTAAAGTCACCCACACTTGTGCAAATACCCCTGCCCCCCATACCAAATACAAAATACCATATACCAAGGCTTGGTATCCATCAATGGGACAAGTATCAGAGAATACCCCTTGAGTAGTAAGGGAAAGGTTGGCGGGGGGTGGGGGTACCTAACCTCTGAGGGCTCCTATTGGCTCATCTCTCTACCAATGAGAGCGCTCCCTTTAGCTGTGATGCAGTCCATGATGGACGAGAAGAAAGAGGGAGCTGGTATTCCTGGAAGTGGTACGGAGCTTGGTATGGGTGGTATGCGGTGGTATGCAGATCAGGGTCGAGGTGGTATGAAAGGGAGAATGTTGGTGCGCGTGAGATTTTCTGAAGACTTTATGGTGGTGGTGGTGGTGATACTTGTATCCTATTGCTTTTATTTCAAAGACTGGTTGCTATACGACGCGGGTAATCTGTTTGTTTACATAAAACAGCTGACATGCTCCTTTGAAGAGAAAACGATCAGAGAACTTAAAGTGGCGTATGTTAGAACCTTAGTTGAATTTATTAGAATAGATTCTAAGAAGTGTTGATGTACTATGTGAGATGTCTAAATATGTTCTTAGAAAAATAATCTTAAGATGGCAGCACATTAGACTAGCATAATATTTGAGTAGAAATGACTTAGGTGTCAATATTCTAGGCTTCCGTAAGAGCGTCTCAACATTACGTCTAACATTGCATTCTAGGTTTAACTACTTTTAGTTCGTCATTCAGGTTCTCGGTATATGACGCAAGAGCAATTTAACATTTTGAAAATTGAAAAACAAAAGATCGTAACCAAAGTCGTTTCTACTCCAACGAAGTAACAAAAGCAAGTAGCATGCTAGTAAGAAATACCTAATGTGACGCCACCTTTAGATCTTGATTTAAATCACCAGTTGACAATCAGGGGTGTAAGTTCCAAAATCCCAAACAAATGAATGGAGTTGTGGGCTTTATGGAAAGCTATAGACCCTGCTGGAACTTTAAGATGTATTGGCTTTATGGGTATGTCTGTCCCATACAAGACCCATACAAATACTCCTAATGGTGGCCTGTGATGTATGACGTCATCTTACATCACGTGACGTCAGTCTGTCACGTGGTATAGGCCTATAAGGACGTGGGTGGGGATGGGACGGGAGATGGCCTGTGTGTTCACAATCGGCTTTTTCTCTGATCTGTATCGTAGGATCTAATGTTAGTTTATTTGTTAGATTTTAGTTAGATTCGGGTTTCAGGGGACCGTCACTGAAACAAGGTTATCACATTGAGCTATTTTTCCTTCAACCCATCTTCTTCCAGCACATCAAATCCCTTCCCGAAAGCTTCAAGTTGCAAATCTGGTCCAGTGTAATAACGCCTTCGGACATCACATATTGTATGCAGGTCAAAGAATGACGATTTTATTCAGCTAACGGGCGACACTAGAGATACCGGATACCACATACCAGATACCAGCTGGAGTGCAAAACTCCAAAACAAAATAATAAAATTCTCTGACTGCAGTCTGAATAACGTCTATGTATGATGTCTTTCCCCTTTCCCTCCTCCCCTCCTCCTCCCCCACCTCTCGCTCCCTTCCTTCCTCCCTTCCTCCTCTCCCCTCCCCCTCTTCCTTCCCCACTTCCTGCTCCTTTTCTCCCCTCCTCACCCTCAGCTTGCTCTCTAACCTAACCTAACCTAATCTAAGTTCAACTAACCTAATCTAACTAACTTACTCTCTAACCTAACCTAATCTAAATTCACCTAACCTAACCTACCCTAGCCTAACTTAACATAGCCTAGCCTAGCCTAGCCTAACCTAATCTAACCTAGCGTAACCTAACCTAACATAGTCTAGCCTAACCTTACCTCACCTAACTTAGCCTCACCTAACCTAACCTCACCTAACCTAACCTCACCTAATCTAACCTAACCTAACCTAATCTAATCTAATCTAATCTAATCTAACCTAACCTAATCTAATCTAACCTCACCTAACCTAACCTCACCTAACCTCACCTAACCTAGCTTCACCTAACCTCACCTAACCTAACGTCACTTGACCTAACGTCACTTGACCTAACGTCACTTGACCTAACGTCACTTGACCTAACGTCACTTGACCTAACGTCACTTGACCTAACGTCACTTGACCTAACGTCACTTGACCTAACGTCACTTGACCTAACGTCACTTGACCTAACGTCACCTAACCTAACGTCACCTAACCTAACGTCACCTAACCTAACGTCACCTAACCTAACGTCACCTAACCTAACGTCACCTAACCTAACGTCACCTAACCTAACGTCACCTAACCTAACGTCACCTAACCTAACGTCACCTAACCTAACATCACCTAACCTAACCTAACGTTACCTAACCTAACCTAACCTAACCAGACCACCTCACCTAACCTAATCTAACCTAACCAAGTGCTTCAGAAAACTCAGTAAATCGTAATGACTAAAATCGGAGATACCGCTTTTTTTTCTTTCACCTTCGTCTTGTTCGCCCGCAGAGCACCCCACGAATGGCCAACACTCACCAGAGACACCAAACAACGCTTTCCAAATGCCGCCATCTTGATTGAATACGCCTCAACTTCAGTTAATCAACCAATCAATCAGTGCGGACAAACGGGACGTGAGTAATCCCAAAATACCGTGAGACTATGGATGGCAAGCTCCTGTTGAGATACCAGATCCATCCCTGAGTATTTCTGGTCATTGGAAGTTTGTTAGATTTGTAAAAAGTGTAAAAACCTGACTGAAATTTGCCCTATCACTGCTCAAGGGGAATAGGAAAGGTGGTGATGACGATGACGGTGACGGTGACGGTGACGGTGACGGTGACGATGACGATGACGATGACGATGACGGTGATGGTGACAAGAGTATCGATAAAAACGACAGTGATATGAGACCAACCGTACGCATACACACACACACACACACACACACACACACACACACACACACACACACACACACACACACACACACACACACACAATCTATTGCTTGTAACAAGGTCAGATGCTAAGTAATGTATTTAGAACAAACAGCTTATCTTAGAAAACACTTAGATGTATTCAGACAAAGGAAATAGCCAGAGATTGTGTAGTTTGGAGCGAGGACGAAACAAACACTCCACATCGGCGTGGTGCCACAATAGAACTAAACATAGAATTAAATTAAATTTTTGATTTTCGTTGACATACTTCCTAGATGACCTTGTCTATGACGTAAAACGGTTTGGTCTAGATGCAAGAGTTTAATTAGAAGAAATTAGGTCAGATAATTTGGTAGTTTGATTGGGTTTTATGTCCTTGTTTCATTGAGCGATTTGGTTCAAAAGAACAGATTTTGTGTGATTTGATTATACGTAATTCAAGTTTGTTTCTATAGAGTTATGCACACACACACACACACAAGTTATGCACACACACACACACACACACACACACACACACACACACACACACACACACACACACACACACACACACACACACAAACTAGACACTGCGAGATACAAGGACGGAACATCACGAGCATAGCTCCCCTTCCCGTAAAATACAACTAGGTAAATACACACACACACACGCACACAAAGGGTTTAAGGATGTAAACATGTGTAATGGAATTCGAATTAAAAGGATTAGGGGGACGATCCTGAGGTCAGATTCGACGCAGGTGACAAAAACTCCCTGACGGTACTATCCTCACCCTTCAGTCTGCCGGCAGGTGATTTTATTCTTCTCCGTGAAAGCCCGTTACTCAGAGAGAGAGCTCGGGCATTAGGTGATCAAATTTAAGGCTTCTGTTATCCTAAGAGGAGCCTCTTGCTGTTGTAGAATGGATCCC
>NC_134808.1:25299120-25304120 GCF_046742065.1 Oratosquilla oratoria | reverse complement strand
CCCTGAACCCATCAAAGCTTCCGAAGGACCTCAAAGACTTTATTCTGGCTGTCGAGAAACGATTCAATTCCTCCAAGAGTATCCCTCAGCCCTCAGGCTACCATTCCTTACCATCCTGATTCTTCTGCCGGACTCTCCCGGACTCTTAAGAGGCCCCAGAAGGCCCATCGCCGGGATCCGGGATCATCCGGGTGATTTGCTGTCTCAGGCCAAAACAGCCAGAGGGGGTTGCCCGCTTGGAAGCTGAACGAAATCGTCTGGCGTCAGACGATTTTATTAAGGTGAAGGGAAATATTCCTCTTCCCCCTCTCCCCATCTCCCACTCTCCCACTCTCTCCTCTCTCACCTTCTCTACTTCTCTCACTATCCCTCTTCACCCTCCCCTTCCCTCCCTCTCTCCCACTTTCCCATCTATCCCCCTCTCCCCCTCCCCCTCTCCCTCCTTTTTCTTTCTCTTCCTCTCTCGTTCTCTCTCTATTCCTTTTCAACATCACTCTTTATCTATCCCCTCTCCCCCTCCCCCTCTCCCTCCTTTTTCTTTCTCTTCCTCTCTCGTTCTCTCTCTATTCCTCTTCACCGTCACTCTTTTCCCCCTCTCCCCTTCCTCCCTCTTTCTCTCTCTCCTTCTCTCCTCTCCCCCTCTCCTTCTCTATCCCTCTCCACCCTCCCCTTTCCTCCCATCTCTCACTTTTATCCCTCTCCCCTTCCTCCCTCTCTTTCCCCTTCCTCTCTCTCCCTCTTATCCCTCTCCTCTCCCCCTTTCTTCCCCTCCCCCTTCCTCTCTCCCTCTCTCCCCTTCCTCTGTTTTTCTCTCTCCTCTTTTTCTCTCCCTATCCCTCTCAACCCTCCCGCTTCCTCCCTTCTCCTCCTCTCCTCTCCCCTTCTCCCTCTTTCCCTTCTCCCACTCTCCAACCTAACCTCTCCCCCTCTCCCCTCTCCCCCTTTCTTACCCTCCCCCCTCCCCCTCCCCCGAACGCAGACCTGTCCATCAGACCGTTCGACAGGTTAATCAAGACGAAAACAAACCAAAGATTCGAAACAATTTCAAAACGTTTCAAAACGTTCCAAAATGCTTCGAATCCTTGGGAAAACTTCGAGGGCTTGACAAGATGTTTCGAAACGTATCGTAGCGATAAGCAACACCCTGAAGCACTTCCGAGGGTTTGAAAACGATTCGGTACTTAGGGAAACGCTTCGTGAACCTTCATGCTTTGCTAAAGCTTTGGGTTTTTTCTATTATTGCTCGGAATCGTGATTTTGTACATTCGTTTGTTTATTCATTTGCTTATATGTTTATTTGTTTACTTATTGCTATCAACTTGAGTACTGTCCTAATACACACACACACATACACACACACACACACACACACATATATATATATATATATATATATATATATATATATATATATATATATATATATAAATATATATACATATGTACACACACACACACACACACACACACACACACACACACACACACACACACACACACACACACACACACACACACACACACACACACACATTTTTCCTATATCCTACTCCTCGTCCTCTTCTTCCTCCTTTTCCTCCTCCTAGCCCCTCTTTTAATCTTCCTCCTCATCCTCCTCATCGTCGTTGTCGTTCTCCTACCCCTTCATCTCCACCTCCTGCTCCTCCTGCTCCTCCTCCTACCCCTTTTCCTCCTTCTCTTCCTCCTCGTCATCGCCCACTACCTTCACCTCCTCTTTGTCGTCGTTCTCCTATCCATCCTCCTCTTCTTTCATCACCTCCCCCTCCTCCTCCTCCTCCTTCTCTTCGTCGTCGTCATCGTTTTCGTTTTCCACCTCCTACCACCTCCACCTCCTCCTCCTTTATCCTCCATCACCTCCTCCTCCTCCTCCTCCTCCTTGTCGTCGTCATTCTCATCGTCCTCCTCCTACCTCTCCCCCTCCTCCACCTCCTCCTCCTCGTCGTCGTCGTTTTCGTCGTCCTCCTCATACCCCTCCCCCTCCCCCTCCCTCTCCTCTGCCGCCCGCCTGCCATTGCCCAGGCGCGGCACACAGGGCCGCAATTATTCTTGTGAGAAAACAATTAATCCGTGTGTTTCTCTTTATGGGCCCCGAGGAGGAGGAGGAGGATTAGGAGGAGGAGGGAGACGACGAGGAAGAGGAAGAGGAGGAGGCGGAGGAGGAGGTCAAGGAGAAGGACGAGGAGGAGGAGGAGGAGGAGGAGGAGGAGGAGGAGGAGGAGGAGTAGGAGGAAGAGGAGGAGTAGGAGGAAGAGGAGGAGTAGGAGGAGAAGGATGACGAGGAGCATGACGAAGAGGAGGATGAGGAGTAGGAGAGGAAGGATGACAAGGAGGAGGAAGAAGAGGAGGAGGATGAGGAGGAGGAGGACGAGGGAGAGTAGGGGTAGGAGGAGTAGGAGGACAAGGAAGAGGTCGAGGAGGAGGAGAAGGAGGACGAGGACGAGAAGGAAGAGGAGGAGGAGGAGGAGGAGGAGGAGGAGGAAAATAGGGACGACGAGGAGTAGATGATGGAGGATGAAGAGGAAAACGAGTGGGACGAGGAGGTGGAGCAGAAGTTGGAGGATGAAGATGGGGAGGAGGAGGGGTAGGAGATGGAGGATGAATAAGAGGAAGAGGAAGAGGAGGAAGAGTAGAAAATGGAGTATAAAGAGGAAGAATAGGAGGAAGAGAAGATGGAATATGAAGAGAAAGAGGAGGAAGAAGAATAGCAGGAGGAGGAGGAGGAGGAAGAGGAGGACGAGGAAGAGGAGGAGGAGGAGGAGGAAGAGGAGGAGGAGGAAGAGGAGGAGGAGAAAAAGGAGGAGGAGGAGGAAGAGGAAGAGGGGAAGAGCAGGAGGAAGGAGAGAAAAGTGGAAGGAAGATGGAGAGAAATAAGGAGGAAAAGGAAGAAGGGAAGCGAGAGGAAGAGGAAGAGGAGGAAAAGAGAGAAGAGGAGGAAGAAAAGGGAAAAGAGGAGGACGACGAGGAGGAGGAGGAGGAGGAGGTATGTTCCGAGTTGCAGCTTTGGTGTGGATGTGATGGAGGCGGGAGGGGGAGGGGGAGGGGGAGGGGGAGGGGGAACGGAAGAGGAGTGGAGGAGGGGGGAGGGGGTAAGGTGTAGCCTTCTTTGGTTGTCGTTGTTGTCGTTTCTTTATCGTCTTTGTCGTTATTGCTGTTGTTTTCATTGTCTTTTTCATTGTTGTTATTGTCTTCGACGTTACTGTCGTCTTTTTCGTTGTTTTTGTTGTTATTCCTTTTCTTTGGTCGTTCCACTGAAAAGACAATCAATCTCAGAAAACCTCTCAATCCCAATTTTGGTTGCATAGCGCATTGGTTTCGTTCTCTTGTCCTGCAAACGTTGTAGACCAGGGTTCGAGTCTGATTGCTACTGCAACAGATGGCTGCTAGCTGTCCAAGCACATAAGGCAAGAGTATATGTATATATATATATATATATATATATATATATACATATATATACATATATATATATACATATATATACATATATATACATATATATACATATATATACATATATATACATATATGTTACAGTAAGAACACGTACCTAGGGATTACGCGTAATCCCTGAATGTTTATTCAGTGAATACGCGTAATCCCCGTTTCACTAACCGTTTATTCTGTGAATACGCGTAATTAGGTTCGGTTAGGTCAGGTTAGGTTAGGTTAGGTTAGGTTAGTGAAACGGGGATTACGCGTATTCACTGAATAAACATTCAGGGATTACACGTAATCCATAGGTACGTGTTCTTACTGTAACATATATATATATATATATATATATGTATATATATATATATGACATACATATGTACACACATGACAGAATTGAATAGGCACCAAGAAAAATGCATTTCTGCTGTTATTTAATACTGTTATTCAAATTTACCTGGGCTGAAATTATTTCAGTATCGCTGCGCTTAGAGTCGTTACTCCAACTCTTGTGAGCGGGGATTTTGGGGTGTGTGTGCATGTAAGGTCACAGCATTACCCATAGATTGGTTATACGAGTCCGGCACGTGATTCAAAGACCAAGGTGAAGCATGCCACGAATCAAAGGAGCAGTAGACCTTCCTGAATTTCAGCGAGTTCGTATTGTGGGTCAACATTAAAGTGGACTTAGTCGATGCAAAATATCTAAAAATCTGTCAATAACCCTTTCTACTGTTAATAGAGTGATCGTACAATTCACTTGAGAGGGCAATAAGGACACAAAACCTCATTCAGGTCGTCCCGGGCCCTCAGAAAAACCTTACGTTTTATCAAAAGAAATGTCAAAGAGGATACATGTTGCAAGGCCTCTGACTTAGCAACACAAGCTGATGTCAGTCCCTGAACAGCTGTCAGGTATCTCCACAAGCTGGGTTACTATGGCAGAGCTGCAAGAAGAAAGCCACTCCATCGCCAATAACAAACGCAGAAAGGATTGGACTGTTGAGATGGTAGAGAGACCTGTGGCCCTTTAGAGCAATGTAATTTTCTCTGGTGAGTTACGATTCGCATTATTTTATGACAGTGGAAGAGTGTGGGTCTGGAGACTCTGCAGTCAAAAAATTGCAACCACACGTAGTTTGTGGGATCCTCCCGAGGATCTACGCAGGCTCGTGTTGGAACAGTAGAGCCATAGGGATCAATGAGAGGATATCACTATTGTGCACGCAACTGGGATACCACTTTCTTGATCCTTGGTATCTCTTTTCCAGGCGTCATGACCTTTGCGCTTCTGATGGGATCCACCTTACCCGCAGAGGCAAAGATGTTCTTACAAAACTCAATGTGGGAGTTTGTAATGAAGTAGTTCCTTTTTTGGGGTAGAAACCCAAAGAGAAGGGGAAATAGAGTGTACTGGGGAAAAAAGAGTAGAGTATAGCTTTAATGTAGAACATGACAGTATAGGTCAATATGTAATTTTAGTATACAATGTCGGTAGAGGACGAAATGTTACATTAGGATGTAATGTCAAAGGACAAAATGTCACG
>NC_134808.1:25289120-25294120 GCF_046742065.1 Oratosquilla oratoria | reverse complement strand
CGGGGCTGCACCAGTCGATGGTTGTTCAATGGCGGTGGGAGGGAGGTGTCTAGGCTTTTTTTTTTTTTTTTTTTTTAAGACACAAAATTATTTTTTACTTTATATTGTCATGTCTTGTACTGTTTTGTACTGTCTTGTCTTGCAGCGTTTTGCCTTTTACTGTCTTGTCTCGTCTTATCTTTTGTCTGTCTTACCTTGTCATGTCTGCCTGTCTTGTTTTGTCCTATCTTACTATATCATATTTTTCATCTCATTTTATCAACTTAGTTATCTATTTACTTATCTATTCATTTATTTGTCTACATAATTATCAATCAGTTTCTCTATCTATTCAGTTATCTATTTGTTTATATTCATTTATTCATTTCTGTGTTTCCAGTTGATTGAGCAGATACTGCGGAGGAGGAGGACATGGAGGACGAAGAGGAGGAAGAGAAGGAAAAGATGGAGGAGCAAGATGAAGAGGACAAGTAGGAAGAGGAGGAAGAAGAGGAGGAGGAAGAGGAGGAGGAATAGGAGGAGGAAGAGGAGGAGGAAGAGGAGGAGGAAGAGAATGGTGAGGAGTAAGAGAATGACGAGGAGGAGGAAGAGAAGGAAGAGAATGACGAGAAGGAGGAAGAGGAGGAGGAAGAGAATGACGAGAAGGAGGAGGAAGAGAATGACGAGAAGGAGGATCAAGGGGAACAGGAGGAAAAATCAGGAGGAAAAAACGACAAGAAAAGAAGAGGAGGACAAGTGGAGGTGAAAGAGGTGTAGGAGGAGGAGGTGTAGGAGGAGGAGGAAGAGGAAGAGGAGGAGGAGGAAGAGGAGGAGGAGGAAGAGGAGGAAGAGGAGGAGGAAGAAGAGGAGGAGGAAGAAGAGGAGGAGGAAGAGGAGGAAGAGGAGGAGGATGAAGAGGAGGAGGAGGAAGAGAATGAAGAGGAGGAGGAAGAGGAGGAAGAGAATGACGAGAAGGAGGAGGACGAGAAAAAGGGGGAAGACGAGGAGGAGGACGAGAAAAAGGGGGAGGAAGAGGAGGAGGAGGACAAGAAGAGAAGGAAAAGAAAAAGGAGAAGGAGGAGGAGGGGGAGGAGGAGGAGAAGTAGGAGGAGGAGGAGGAGGAGGAGGAGGAGGAGGAGGAGGAGGAATAGGAGATGGAAGAGAAAGACGAGGAAAAAAGAGATGGAAGTGAAGGAGGAGATGTAGGAGGAGGAGGAGGAGGAGGAGGAGGAGGAGGAGGAGAAGGAGCGGCGGCTGCGGTAAAGTCCTCATGCTATCTGGAGTTATCTCTTCCTTCGCTTATTGATTGTTCGAATACTCCGCGCCCATCCTCCCCCACCTCCCCCTCCCACCTCTCTCTCTCTCTCTCTCTCTCTCTCTCTCTCTCTCTCTCTCTCTCTCTCTCTCTCTCTCTCCCACCTCTTTCTCTCTCTCTCTCTCTCTCTCTCTCTCTCTCTCTCTCTCTCTCTCTCTCTCTTTCTCTCTTTCTCCCCCCTTCTCTCTCTCTCTCTCTCTCTCTCTCTCTCTCTCTCTAACAAAAATTTCTTTATTTTTTCGAATTTTCCTCTTAGTCGTTCCCAGCCTCGTCCTCAACTATGTGATTTGAGGGAGGAAGAGGAATAGGAAGAAGAGTAGGAAGTGGAGTAGGAAGAGGAGGAGGAAGAGGACAACAAGAGGAAGGAGGGGAAAGAGAGAGACAATTCGGAAGAGAAGAAAGATGAAGAGGAGAAGGAGGATAAGGCGGAAGAGAAAGAGAAGGAAGACGATGAAGGGAAGAAGAAAAAGAAGGAAGACGATGAAGGGAAGAAGAAAAAGAAGGAGGAGGAGGAAGAAGAAAATGAGGAAAAAGGGGGAAGAAAACAAATAGTAAGAGGAGTAGGAGGATAAGGAGGAGGAGGAAGAAGAGAAAAAAGACAATGAAGAGGAGGAGGAGGAGGAGAAGGAAGACAATAAGAGGAGGAGGAAGAGAGAGAAAATTAGGAAGAGAAGGAGAAGAAGAAAGAGGAGGAGGAGAAGGAGGAGGAGAAGGAAGAGAAGGAGGAAGAGAAGGAGGAAGAGGAGGAGGAGGAGAAGAAAGAGAGTTAAGAAGAGGAGGTGAAGGAGGAGGAGGACGAGGAGGAAGGGATAAAGGGAGAAGAGATGGACGGAAAGAAGGAGGCTAGAGAAAAGGAAGAGTAGAAATATAGGAAGAGGAATAGGAAGAGAAAGAGAAGGGACAGGGAGATGTATAGAGGTAGGAGGAAGAGGAGGAGGGGGGAGAAGTAGAAGGAGGTGGTGGAGGAAGAGAAGGAGGTGTATGTGCAGGAGGAAGGGGAAGAAGAGGAACAGGTTTACGTACATGATGAGGACGAGGAGGATGACGAGGAGGAGGACGATGAAGAGGAGGAGGAGGAGGAGGAGGAAAAGGTGTATTTTCAATAGGAAGATGAAGAGGAGGAGGGCGAGGAGGAGGAGAGGTAAGAGGAAGAAAAGGAAGAGTAGGAGGAGGAGGAGGAGGAGGAGGAGGAGGAGGAGGAGGAGGGAGTGGAGGAGGAGGAGTAGGAGGAGGGAGGAGGAGGAGGAGGAGGAGGAGGAGGAGGTGCATATGCAGGATGAAGAGAAGGAAGAGATGGAAAAGGAGGAAGAGGAAGAAGAGGAAGAGTAGGAGGACAAGGAAGTGAATATGCAGGATGAAGAGGAGGAGGAAGAGGTGCTTGTGGAGGAGGAAGAGGAGGAGGAGGAAGAGAAGGAGGAGGAAAGGGTGTATGTACAGGAAGAGGAGGAAGATGTGCTTGTGTAGGAGGAAGAGGAGGAGGAGGAGGAGGAGGAAGAGGAAGAGAAGGAAGAGGAGGAGGTGAAGATATGCCATGTGCAGACAAGGTTGTACTGGATGATCCTTTGTCGAAGAAAATCTGAAAACAAAATAGAAATATTATTTCCACAAGAAAAATCAAAATTATTTTCGAAGTTTCTGGACCTGTCCAGGACTAAACTTGCTCAGACTCGGAGACAGACAGACAGACAGACATTCAGACATACAGACAGACAGACAGACAGACATAAAGAGACAGACTGACCGACATACAGACACAGGCAGACAGACAGACGAATAGACAGAGGCAGGCACACAGACGGACGGACGGACAGATAGACAGACAGACAGATAGACGGATAGACAGACAAACAGACAGATGGGCAGACAGACAGACAGACGAACAGAAACAAACAAACACACGGATAGACAGATGGACGACTAGATAGACATACATATAGGTCTCACACAGTCACAGACAGACAGCCATACAGACAAATAGAAAGCTGGGAGTGAAATCAAACGAGATAATGAAATAGATAATAAAATAGATAAACGATCAACAAATAAATCAAGAGAGAAACAAATAAACAAACAAGGAAATGAATGAATAAACGAATAAATAAATAAATACCCTTAAAAAATGAATATATATATATATGTATATATATATGTATATATATATATATATATATATATATATATATATATATATACATATATATATACATATATATATATATACATACATATATATATATATATATATATATATATATATATATATATATATATATATATATATATACTAGCCAAATTACCCGCGCGTTGCTTCGAGTTCGTGAATCATCCCTAACCTAACCATACCCCTCCTAACTTTAACCCTTAACCCTAACCAGAATATATATTTTTAAATGAAATATAGTTATCCAAGTACCTGGAGTGATAGGGTATCAGAATATATATGGTTAAGGGAATCTATTTGCAAAACCCTAGGTGTTCGTGAATATACAAACAAATTGACAGACAAATGAAAGATAGTAATCCAAATACCTTGGGTTATAAGGTTTCAGAATATATATGGTTATAGGGGTCTATCTGCAAAAACCTAGGAGTTCGTGAATAATCTCTAACCAAACCATACCCTACCTAACTATAACCCTTAACCTTAACCAAAATATATATTTTTTTGAAAATGAAATATAGTTATCCAAGTACCTGAAGTGATAGGGTATCAGAATATATATTGTTATGGGGGTCTATATGCAAAACCCTAGGAGGAGTTCTTCAACAAACAAACAAATAAGCAAACAGACAGACGGACAGACAAATGAAAAATAGTTTTCCAGGTATCTTGGGTTATAAGGTTTCAGAATATATATAGTTATAGGGGTCTATCTGCAAAAACCTAGGAGTAGTTCGTGAATAATCACTCACCTAACCATAACCCACCTAAATCTAACCCTTAACCGTAACGAAAATAATTTTTGGGGAAATGAAATATAGTTATCCAAGTACCTAGAGGGATAGGGTATCAGAATATATATGGTTATGGGGTCTATCTGCAAAACCCGAGGAGAAGTTTGTGATCAAACAAACAAACAAACAGAGGCTACTACTTTATTATAGTAGATATAGATATATACATATATATATATATATATATATATATATATATATATATATTATATATATATATATAATCTATCATAGATTGATATAATCAATATATGAATAAGATAAAAATACAAATGAATAGATGAATAAAGAGAAAATTATGAAGAAATAATTAACAGATTAAGAATATTGAAATGTTATCATCAAAAGATATTAGGAACATGAAAAAATAAATTAGTGAATAGATAAGTAAACTGGAGTAGAAAATAAGTAAACAAAGGAAAAATGGAATAGAATAGAAAATAAGATAAATGAAAGGAGTAGAAGAAGAAATAGGAGAGAATGAATAGATGAACAAATAGATTAATTAAGAAATAATAGATTAAAGAACAAAAATAAGACACTAAACAAATGAAAAATAAAACAATAGAAAATAGAAAAGAGTTAAATACATAAAAACAATAACAATATTGAATAAATTAAAGGAGAAGAAGAAGAAATATAGGAGCGTTCTCTGCGGTGAGAGCTTGTGATGGCTCAAGTTAGAATCAATAATAGAAAACTCCCGAGGAACCGATTGGTCCGGTCCCGTCCGCCGACAGCACCGACTAAG
>NC_134808.1:25279120-25284120 GCF_046742065.1 Oratosquilla oratoria | reverse complement strand
GAAGGAGGAAGAGGAGAAGGAGAAGGAGAGGGAGAAGGAGGAGGAGTAGGAGAAGGAGGAAGAGAAAGAGAAGGAGGAGGAGGAGGAGAAGGAGGAGGGGAAGGAGAAGGAGAAGGAGAAGGAGGAGGAGAAGGAGGAGGAGAAGGAGAAGGAGAAGGAGAAGGAGAAGGAGAAGGAGGAGGAGAAGGAGGAGGGGAAGGAGAAGGAGAAGGAGAAGGAGAAGGAGAAGGAGAAGGAGAAGGAGAAGGAGAAGGAGAAGGAGAAGGAGAAGGAGAAGGAGAAGAAGGAGAAGGAGGAGGAGAAGAAGGAGAAGGAGGAGAAGAAGAAGGAGAAGGAGAAGGAGAGGGAGAAGGAGAAAAAGAAGGAGGAGAAGGAGAAGAAAAAGAAAATACAGAAAAAAAAGAAATTAGAAAATTAGATAAGAAAAAAAGGGGAAGAAGAAAAGAAAAATAATATTAAAAAAAAAAAAAAAGAATAAAAAGAAAAATGAAAAAAGTAACCTAACGAACAAGGAAGAAACGAAATACAATGTCCTGGGAGACAGAAAAATATGAAGAATAAAGAAACGAAGATGAAAAAATGGAAAAGAAAGGTATAAGAAAAAGATAGAAAAACAAACAAACAAACACGAGAAGTAAGAAGAAAGAGAATAGGATTGACACAAGAGAAGAAGAATAGAATCACCACAAGAACAAAAGCAAAAAAAAAAAAAAGGCTAAAGGAAATAAAAAGAAATACTCGGAAAATGAAATAAAAAAGGTAGAAGAAGAATCTGAAAAAAAAATGTGTGACTGAAAAAAGTATAGATATTTTTTCTATGTAATTCTTTCTATATCTATAAGTGTTGGTGGCATTTTAGTGCTATTTTTTCAGTGCCATAGAACCGACCTATGGTGAACCATATAGTAAGGAATAGTACATCACATTTCTCAAGGGAAAATAGGTATGAATACACAAATAGACAAATAGATAAGTGAATAGATGAATACATAAAAATTAAATTAGAATAGATCAATAAATAGGTAAATGAATGAATGAATGAATACGTAAGTGAGTTAGCAAATAGGTAAATTAATGAATTAATAGATTAATAGGCAAATACATAAATACTTGAAGAAATAAGTAAATGAATAAATAAATGAATAAATAGATAAATGAATAAGCAAGTAGATAAGTGAAAAGTTAGTAAACAAATAGATTATAATAGATGATTTGATCAATTAATAAATGGGTTCATAAATAAACAAATAAAAATTAATAATAAACAAACAGGTAAGTGAATAAACAAGAGCAATAAAAACGAAAATAGGAAAATAAAAAATCTAAAGTATTTCTAAAGTAATCGCTCATTTCTACAAATTTCTGTAAAAGAAAAGTCCACTAGAAGGACAAACAAAATTGAAACAAATGAAACATGTCGCATGAGCAGAAAGAAAGAAAAAAAAAAAGAAAAAAAAAAAGAAAAAAGAAAAAAAAGAAAAGAAAAAAAAATCTTTGTGGATTACTGAATGGCAACTTACATCTTGGTGAAGGCACGACTAAGGAGAGGAGAGGAGAGGAGGGGTGGGGAGAGGAGGGGAGAGGAGAGGAGGGGAGAGGAGAGGAGGGGGAGGAAGATGGGGGAAGGAAGATATAGCTGCCTGAAGAAGAAAAATTGTATTGATATTCAAGGATTACCGCTTGACTTGGACGACAATCTTAAAAGATCTCTGGATGGGGACTGCCTCTCTTCTCTTCTTTCTTTCTTTTTATTCCTCTTTTTTTTTTGCTATATATGTCTTTAATATCCTTCCTCTCTTTTCTTTTTTCTTTTCTTTCTTTAGCATTATCACACTCTTCTCTTTCTTTTATTCTCTTTTTCTTTCTTATTTTATCCTCTCTCCTTTCTTTCTTTTTCTTCCTCTCTTTTTTTTTCTTTTTTGCTATATAACACTTTTTTTTCCTCTCTCCTTCTGTCTTTAATATCCTTCCTCTCTTTTCTTTTTTCTTTTCTTTCTTTAGCATTATCACACTCTTCTCTTTCTTTTATTCTCTTTTTCTTTCTTATTTTATCCTCTTTCCTTTCTTTCTTCTTTCTTTCTTTTTTCTTTTTTGCTATATAACACTTTTTTTTCCTCTCTCCTTCTGTCTTTAATATCCTTCCTCTCTTTTCTTTTTTCTTTTCTTTCTTTAGCATTATCACACTCTTCTCTTTCTTTTATTCTCTTTTTCTTTCTTATTTTATCCTCTTTCCTTTCTTTCTTCTTTCTTTCCTTTTTCTTTTTTGGTTTTCTTTCTTTAGTTTTATCATACTCTCTCTCTTTTTCTGTCTTTATTTTTCCTCTTTCCTTTTCTCCTTCTTTCCTTCCTTTCCTTTTTTCTTTTTTTCAGCTTCTCTTTCTTAAGCTTTATTTTAGTTTCTCTTCTTTTCCTGTCTTTCTTCTTTTCCTTTTTCTCTTTTTTCGTTCTTTAGCTTAATTTTTTTCCTTTTCTTTACTTTATATTTCTTTTTCTTTTCCTTATTTTTCTTCATTTTTTCTTTTTATTTCTTTACCTTTATTTTACATTTTTTCTTTTCTTTTTTCTCTCTCCGCTTTTCTGTTTTCTCCTCATTTCTTATTTTCCCCTTTCTTCCCTTCTTTCTTTAATTTTCTTTCTTCTCTTTTTCTTTCTTTCTCCTAATTTTTCTTCATTTTTTCTTGACTTTTATGTTACCTTCTTTTTTTCATTTTCTTTCTCCGCTTTTCTCCTCATTTTTTTCTCTTCCCTTCTTTCTTTAATTTTCTTTCTTCCTTTCTTTTCCTCTTTCTTCATCGTTTTAACATTAGTATTCACTATACACAATCTAGTACATGAAATGATTAGGTAAGAATATGCATTGAATACATACACACAGACACACAGACACACACACACACACACACACACACACACACACACACACACACACACACACACACACACACACACACACACACACACACACACACACACACACACACACACACACACACACACACACACATGTCCATCTCCGTACCCTCACCCACCCCCTTCCCTTATGCATGTAAATATACACGAAAAGACAATCTTGAAAATGAAATGAAATTAGATTAAATTAATTGAATGCAATGAAATGAAATATAATAGAATACGAAAAATAAAACAAAATAAAATAAAATGAACATATAAAAAAGTAAAATGAAATAGAGATACTTATGCATAATGAAAACATTACTTAAGTAAATATTGGAGCATCAGTTTGGAGCGCCGACCCCCCAACTCCCCCTCAACTCCCCCCAACCCCCCTCAACTCCCCACAACCCCCTCAACTCCCCACAACCCCCCCTTAACTTCCCTCAAACTCCTCCCAATTCAAGAGGTTAAGGTAGAAAGAGAACAACATACATTACCTATTCATCCATAGGAGGTTGAAAAACGTGGAGAGGGGGAAGAGGGGGAGAGGGGAAGGAGGGAAGTGAGGAGAGGGGAGAGGGGGAGAGGGGAGAGGGGGAGAGGGGGAGAGAGGGAGAGGTGGGAGGGAAATGGAGGATAAGGATTGAGCACGTTAGCTCTAGTCGACCGATTTCATTTCGTAGCGTTCGGTTTTCCAAATGTTTCGGTCACCTCGAGTATGGAAGTTCCATAGGGAGAGTGAACGATGTTTTACGAACAGGATCGTCTATCAAGATAGGAGCTTGGGGGAAGGAAATTTGGGGTGAATAGGTACTTTGCTTCCTGGGGGATGGGGGGAAGCGAGTGGGTGGGGAGTTATATGGAAGAAGGGAAGGAAAGGAGTGTGGGTGGGGGGAAAGTTGGGGGAAGGTTGGGGGGTTAGTAGGAGTGTGGGAGAAGGTGGAGACAAAAAAATGAAGGCGTAGGGGAGACAAGATACAAGATTGGGAGGAAGGGAGGGAGAAAGAAGGGAGGGAGAAAGAAGGAGGGGAGATGGAGAGGGTAATTCCCCCCCCCCACACACCCCAGAAGATCGCCCAGCTTTCTCTTACTTAGTCCTCTTTGTTGAAGGCTGAATTTTCTTTGTTTTTTTGTTTGAGACCCTTTGTTACGAAACTGAAGAGGAGACCAAGAGATATCGAAAGAGTAAAAAAAAAAAAAAAAAAATCAATCAATCAATCAATTAACGAATAAAAAGATAGAATAAAACAAGTGATATATATATATATATAAATATATATGTATGTATATATATATATATATATTATATGTATATATATATATATATTTATTATATGTATATATATATATATACATATAAATATATATATATATAAATACATATATATATTTATATATATATATACTGGAGACCTTTCCACCGCTCCTACCAGTCCTTATACCCTTTACATATTTTATTACATTTACCCATTTTATTTTAGTTTTCTTTAAGTCTTTTATTCTTCTGCTTCCCTCCCCTTTCCTCTCCCCTCCTCCTCCTCCTCCCTCCCCCTTCCCCCACCCTCTCCCCCCTTTCCCAAATTTAATTTTCTATCGTTTGGCCTCTGGCTTCATTTTTCTTGATTAAGAAAAGAGAAAAATGAAAAGAAAAAGAAATTTTTCCTTTTTTTAATTTCTTGCTCCCGTACAACTGGGTCTGTCTATCTGTCTATTTGTTCGTCTACTTTCTGCCTGTCCACCTGTCTGTCTGTCTGTCTTTCTGCCTGTCTGTCTCTCTGTTTGTCTGTCTTTCTGCCTGTCTATCTATGTGATTGCTTGTTATTTTGTCTGTCTGTCTCTCTGCCTGGCCGTCTGTCTGTCTGGTTGTTTGCTATTCTGTCTGTTTGTCTGTCTGTTCAACTCTAGCACAGTAAGTCACTCATTCATTCACTCTCTCTCTCTCTTTCTCTCTCTCTTTCTCTCTCTCTCTCTCTCTCTCTCTCTCTCTCTCTCTCTCTCTCTTTGTCTTTATCCGCACACTCCCTCTTCTTCCTACTCATTCACCTTTTCTCTTTTTCTCCTCCTTCTATTCCTCCTGCTCCTCCTCTTTCACCTCTTCAAACTCC
>NC_134808.1:25251620-25259120 GCF_046742065.1 Oratosquilla oratoria | reverse complement strand
CGCTGGATTTTGACCACATTTAGAATGTAGCCAAACTTCGATTACACTCTAACCTTGAACGAAGTTCAACTGAATCGTTGGAATCCAACAATTTAACTAGAATGTGTACAAATTTGAAGTGTAACCAAGCTACGGTTACACTCCAACCTTGAATAAAATCCAACTGAATTGTTGGAATCCAACCATTTAGCTGGATTTGGCCCAAGGTTGTAGTGTAACTAAATTACGGTTACACTCCAGACTTGAAAGAAATCTAATTGAATTGTTGTATTCCAACTATTCAGTTAGATTTCACCCAAGTTTGGAGTGTAACTCAGCTACTGTTACATTTCAACCTTGATCGAAATCCAATTAAATCTTTGGAATCCAACCATTCCGTTGACTAATGTAACGGTAGCTTCATGTACCATCTGTCAAGGTATCGTGTACCAGCTATCACTGATGATCCTTCACGTTATCAACCATCTTAGAGAACCAGATGATATTAACGCTGCCAGATGGCACAACCAGTTGTGTGATAAGAGTTTCTTCAACCAGCTGAGCTCCGTAACAGCTGTCCATGTCTTCACCATCTGAGACGAAGCTGGTTGTGAATTCTTTCCTTACCGAGTGGACTTTATTCTATTGTTCTGGGTGCCGCCAGGCAATTTTATTCATCTAAAGAAAAAATCTCAATATAAATAAAAAAACAAGTGACGAAAAATAAAAAGATAGATCAACACATTACGTAAATAAGTAATACATGTGCTGTGCTCTGAAACAATTGGTTGTTTTAAGATGAGATAACTTTATGGATAAGGATGACAGGTAGTAGGGGACATGGAACTGCCTAGTTTAGGCCTTATTGTCTCTTGCAGTTTCCTTCATTTTTATGTTCTGTCGTACTAAATGAAAAAAAAACAAAACAAAAAAAACACTCCGATGGATGAACTAAACAAGTATGTATACAAACAAATGAAAGGATAAACAGACATAACGAAATTAAATCACAAATCATTGTTTGTTTTACTGAACCAAAATTCCCCAAAACTGTTTCATGCGAACTCCTTTCCCCCTCCCTCCCCTCCCTCCTCCCCCTTCCACTCCCCTTCACTGCCCTTCCCTCTTCACCTTCCTCCCTACCCTTCTTCCCCTTCACCTCCCTCCCCCTACCCTTCCTCCTCCACCTCCCTCCCCCTACCCCTCCTCCTCCACCTCCCTCCCCCTACGCCTCCTCCTCCACGTCCCTCCTCCCTTACTTCCTTGTCCACTCCTTCTCTCCCTCCTTTCTCTTTCTCTCCCTTCCCCCATCCCACCCTCTCCCCTCCCTCTTCCTTCTCCGATAACTCCTGCCTTCCCTCCATCCCTCCATCCCTCACCTCCTCATCTCTCCTCATCCTCCTCTTTCTCCTCGTACTCCTGAGACTGATTCTCGTCCTATTCCCTCTTCCTCCTAAAGCCAACATCATCCCTCCCTCCCTCCCTCCATCCCACCCCTCTCCCACCATTCCTCCTTCCACTTTCTCTCCCGCTCTCTCTCTCTCTCTCTCTCTCTCTCTCTCTCTCTCTCTCTCTCTCTCTCTCTCTGGCACCCTCTCACGCAGACTCTCTTCCTTCTTCCTCCCTCCGTCTCTCCCTCTCCCCCTTCTCTCACGAGCACCCTCTTACCCTCTCTACCTTTTCACTCTTTCTCCCTTCCCACCTTCTCTCACTCCCATCTCACACCGCTCTACTTCACAATATCTCACTCACTCTCACTCTCCTCTCCCCACCACCTCTTTTTATTTCCCCTCTCAATATCTCTCTCTCCCACTTTTTCTCTCTCCCTCCCAACCTCTCTCCCTCTTTCCCTCCCACAATCCCACCCACCTCCCACCCTCCCCTCCCAACTCCTCCAGACCCCGAGGTAGTATCTGTCTTCTTTGTTATTGTTTATATGTATATACAGTATATTTCTAATCCCTCTTCTTCTTCTTCTTCTCTTTTCCTTCCTTTTATCGTAATTACTCCAGACACTTCTTCTTTGTCATCATCTTCTCTTATCCCCTCACACTTCTATTCCACCCTCTTCACCCACCTTTTCTTTCTACTCAGCTTTGTAATAATATATATATATATATATATATATATATATATATATATATATATATATATACATATACATATACATATACATATACATACATATACATATATATATACATAATACATATATACATATATATATACATAATACATATATATACATATATATACATATACATATATATATATATACATAATATATATATACATATATATATAACATATACAAATATATAATACATATACATATATATAATATACATATATATCTATATACAAATATATATCTATACATATATATATATACATATACATATACAAAATAATATCCATATAATAAATATATACATATAAACATATATACATATATATATACATATATATATATCTATGATATATCCATAGATATATAAATATATAACATATATATATCATATACATATATATAACATATAAATATAACATACATATATTAAATACATATATATATACATATTACGTATATTTATCATATACACATATACATATATATGATATATACATATACATATTGATACAGTATATATAACAGCATAACTATATATATTATATAACAAAATAGATATACATATTAATATATATATATACATATATATACACATATATAATACATATACATATATATACACATATATACACCATATACATATATATACACATATGAGTATACATATACATAACCTTAATATACACAAGTATATATACAATATACATATATACACATATGTATACTATACACATAAATATATATACATATACATATCATAATATTACACATACAAATATACATATACATATATAAATATACACATATGAAAAATCATACATATACATATATATACTACACATATATATAAATACATATACATATTATATTACACATAAACAAATATATATATAATATATAGATTATATATACATATATGTATATATTTAACATATATATACATATATAAATATACACACAAATATACACATATACATACACACATAATATAATATATATAATACATATATATATATAAATATAATATACATATACATATATATATATATATATATAAACATACATATATAACATATTACATATATAAAAAACCATATATATATACATACATTATATATACATATATTTACATATAAAATACATATACATGTATATATACATATATATATTACATAAAATATACTCGTATATATATACATATACATATAAATATACATATATACATTATATATACATATACATATACATATATACATATATAATATACATATACCAATATATACATATATATACATATATATATACATATGCATATACATATATATACATATACATATGATAGGAACTATATACATATACATATACATTATAAATATACATATACATATATACATATACATATACATATCATACATATATAGACATATACATATACAAAGTATATATACAATATATATACATATACAATATATACTACATATATATATATACATATAAAATATATACACTATACTATATATATACATACATATATATACATATATATAAATACTACATATATATATATATTTATATATTTATACATATATATACAGACATATATATATATTTATATAATGTTATACATATATATACATATACATCATACAATATAATTATTTACACATATTTTACTACATTATATATATACATATATATATATACATATACATATACAATACACAAACACATATACATATATACACACACACACACACTACATATATATATATATATATATAAATATATATATACGCATATACATATATATACATATATATATACATATAAAATATACATATATATATATATATACACATACATATATACTACCAATATATATACACATATATATACACATACATATATACACACACACACATATATATATATATATATATAAATATATATAACACATACATATATATACATATATATAAATATAACACATATACATACATTATACATGTACATATATATACACATATACATATATATATATATATACATATAAATTTATATATACATATACATATACATATACATTTACATATATTATATCAACATATACATATATACCCCCCCTTTACATATATATATATATATATATATATATACATATACATATATATATACATATATATACACATACACATATATAACATATATATACACATATACATATATATACATATATATACACTATACATATATATACATATATCAACACATATACATATATATACATATAATATATACACATATACATATATATACATATATATATACACATATACAATATATACCATATATATATACACATATTCATAATATACATATATATATACACATATACAAATATATACATAAAAATATATACACATATACAAAAATACATATATATAATACACATATATACATATATATATACACATATACATAAAATAGTACATATATACATACACATATACATAAATATATACATATATATGTACATATACACATACACACACATATATATATACACCAATATATACATATACATATATATATACACACTATATATATATATATATATATATATATATATACATACATAAAAATAGACACACACATATATATATACACACATAAGTATATACATATACATATATAATACATATACCATATATAAAAATATATATATATATACATATATATATATATACATATAATATACAAACATATACATATATAATATATATATATATATTATATATATGTATATATATATATACATACATATACAAAATACATATATACATGCATATACATATATTAATATACACATATATATATATATTTATATATACAACACACACACACATATACATATACATATATATATACATATACATATACTATACAACACATATATATATATATATGTTTATATATACACACAGCCACAACACACATATATATCTATAATATATATATATACACATACATATTATATATACATATACATATATATACACATATACATATATTAATACACAGAAATATATACATCAACAAATATTTTATACATATACATATATATATACACACATACATATTATATATATATTATATATATACATATATATATACATATACATATATTATATATATATATATATACATTACATATATATATATATACATATATATATATATATATATATATATATATATATATATTACACAGGTAGTGGGGTGCTGTGGAGTGTTTGCTTCGAGCTCTCTCTACACTCTACGTGACCTGAGCTAGAATACATTGGTCACCGATGGCTTCTGCTACATCTGAAATTCTTAAATAAGCTTCCATAAGAAAAAAAAAGTTCGCCAAAGGAGTTAGTCATTGTCATTGGAAGAAACTATATCAGTAGCAGAGTAAAAATAACCAAACAAATAAATAAATAAACAAGAAATAATAAAATAAAATAAAATGAAGTATGTGGTAGAAACAAGGGCAAATCCATTCGCAATGTCAAAAAAAAAAAAAAAAAAAAAAAAAAAAAAAAATTGAGGGGGACTAGTATTTGTGGAAGAAACAAGGGGGCTAGTCCTTAGCGAGGTCATTACACCCTATCACGAGATCTTAAAGTGCAATTAAAGAGACACGGGGCGAAGATGCTAACACCTACACCAATACAACCCTATTTAAGGCCATTATTTCCTTTTCGTCCCACCTCCCCCTCCCCCTCCCTTTTTCCCTCCCTCGCTCGCTCTCTCTCTCTCTATCTCTCTCTCTCCCTACCTCCCTCTCTCTCTCTCTCTCTCCACTCGTCTCTCTCTTCTCTCTCTCTCTCTCTCTCTCTCTCCCCCCTCTCCTTCTCTCTCTTCCCCTCTCTCCTCTTTCTCCTCTCTCTCTCACACGTCTCTTCTCTCTCTCTCCCTCCCTCTCTCACGCTCTCTCTCCCTCCCGCTCCCTCCCCTCTCCCTCTCCCTCCCTCTCTCCCTCTCCCTCCCTCTCTACCTCCCCTCCCTCTCTACACTCTCCCTCCCTCTCTCCCTCCCTCCCTCTCTCCTCCCCCCTCTCACCCTCCCTCCCTCTCTCCCTCCCTCCTCTCTCCCTCCCCCCCTCTCCCTCTCTCTCTCTCTCTCTCTCTCTCCTCCCATCTCTCTTCTCCCTCTCTCTCTCTCTCTCTCTCTCTCTCTCGTCTCTCTCATCTCTCTCTCTCTCTCTCTCCCTCACCCTCCCTCTCTCTCTCTCTCCCTCCCCCTCCTCCCTCTCTCCCTCTCCCTCCCCTCTCCCTCTCCCTCCCGCTCTCCTCCCTCCCCTCCCTCTCCCCCTCCCTCTCTCTCCCCTCCCCCTCCCTCCCTCCCTCTCTCCCTCCCTCCCTCTCTCCCTCCCCCCCTCTCTCTCCCTCTCTCCCTCCCTCTCTATCTCCTCTCGTCTCTCTCTCTCTCCCCATCTCTCTCTCTCTCTCTCCCTCTCTCTCTCCTTCCACCCCTCTCCTTTCTCTCTCTCGACTCTCTCCCTATCTCTCTCTCTCTCGTTCTCTCTCTCTCTCTCTCTCTCTCCCACTCTCTCACCCTCCCCCACTCTCTCCTCCCCTCCTTCTCTCTCTCTCTCCCTCCCTCTCTTCCTCCCCTCCCTCCCTCTCTCTCTCTCCTTTCTCTCTCACTACTCTCCCCTCCTCTCTCCCCTCTCTCTCCCCACCCTCTCTCTCTCTCTCCCCTCCATCTCGTCTCTCTCTCTCTCCCTATCTCCCCCTCTCCCTCTCTCCCTCTCTCCCCTCCCCCTCTCTCTCATCCATCTCTTTCATCTCTTGCGCTTTCTCTCTTTCTCTCTCTCTCTCTCCTCTCACTGTTCTCTTCTCGCTCTCTCTCTCTCTCTCCTCCTACTATCTCTCTCTCCTCCCACTCTCTCTCTCCCCACTCTCTCTCTCTCCCTCAACTCTCTCTCTCCTCCCACTCTCTCTCTCTCTCTCCTCCACTCTCTCTGTCCTCTCTCTCTCTCTCTCTCTCTCTCTCTCTCTCTCTCTCTCTCTCTCTCTCCCGACTCCCCCTCTCCCGCTCTCTCTCTCTCCCTCCCCCCTCTCTCTCATCCATCTCCTTTCATCTCTTTCTCTTTCTCTCTTCTCCTCTCATCTGATCTCTCTCTCGCTCTCTCTCATTCTCTCTCTCTCTTTTCTCTCTCTCATCTTTCTCTCTCTCTCCCACTCTCACCTCTCTTTCTCTCTCTCCCTCCCTCTCTCTCGCCTCTCCTACCTCTCTCTCTTCACCTCTCTCTTTCTCCTCTCTCTCTCCTCTCCCCTCTCTCTCTCTCTCCCTTTTCTCTCTATCTCTCCCTCTTTCTCTCTATCTCTCTATCTCTCTCT
>NC_134808.1:25231620-25246620 GCF_046742065.1 Oratosquilla oratoria | reverse complement strand
ATCTCATAACCCTCCTTCTCTCTTCCACTTCCTCCACCTCTTCATCTACATCTTCCTCCTCCTCCTCCCCATCCTCCTCCTCCTCCTCCTCCTGTCCACCACCACCTTCTCCTCCTCCTTCTTCTCCATTTCTTCCATTGCCACTTCCTTCCCATTTCATTTCATTTTTCATCCTCTTCCTTACTCTTCCTCTACTGCTCCTCTCCCTTCTCTTTCCCTTCTGCAAATTCTACTTCACTTCCTCACTCCTTTTCCTCCTCTTTCTCCTCCTCCTCCTCCTCCTCCTTCTATTCCTCCTTCCTTTAATATATGCTCTTTCCTTACCCCTCCCTCTCCTCTCCTCTATCTTTTCTTCTTACTCCTTTCTTCCTCTATTCATTCTCTTTCTTCTCCTCCTCCTTCTCCTCCTCTGCCTCCTCTTTCTCCTCTTACTTTTCTTCATTTTCCTCTTTTCCCTTATTCTCTCTTGTTTCTCTCCTCTTCTTTCTCCTCTTTTTTCACTTTTCTGCCTCCTCTTCCTCACCTTGATTTTCTTGTTTTCTTTTCCTCTTTCTCCTCCTCTTCTTCCTCTTTTTCTTTCTCCTACTACTCTGCCTCTTCTCTTTTTTCTCACTTTCCTCCTCCTCCTTTTCCTCCTCCTCCTCCTCTTCCTTTTCCTCCACTTCATCCCCTTCTCCCTGGTCCTCTTTCTCCTCTTCTTCCTCGTCCTCCTCTTCCTCCTCTCCCAGACCCCTCCAATCCCAGAGGAAGCCACTCTGCCAGGGTTGATGTTGGCAATAACTTGCACGTGTATAGCTTAACTACAATGAGTTTAACCGTAAAAGCAACGTCCCTATTTAAAGTCCATCTTGTCCCAGGGCTCCTCCACTGCCCACTATTGTTCCGCGAAGCCCGGGACTCGATCTCTGGGGCGACGCAACGCGACTAGAGACACCGAGACGGACGCGACGTCCGGCCACGAGCTGGCTGACGAAGACCACGCCGAACTGTGGATTACGGAATACTGACGTAAAGTTATTCATGGGTTTTTGCGGGGGGGGAAGTAATTGTGACATTTATAAATGTCAAGGATGATGTCATCAGAGATGTGATGGTTTGGGTCTGTGAAATGCAAACGTTGCCAAACAATCACATACAAGTTTTGAGTCTTCTGCTTCTGTTTCTCTCTCTCTCTCTCTCTCTCTCTCTCTCTCTCTCTCTCTTTGCAATTAAACCTTAACATGGGCCGACAGGTTATAAAGTCCGAACATACACACACACATACATGCATATACATATATATATATATATATTATATATATATATATATATATATATATATAAAGAAGATTACTATATCGAACGAAATAACCAACACATCATTAACCTCATTGTCCAAGTAACCTAACCCAGTTTGATTAAAGACGCCTGTAGTTAACCAAAACAAAAACCAAAAGGATGCTTAACTCTACTTGTGGGCTTAATCGAGCTAGTCTTAAGAGATTAACTTCGAATGAACACTTAACCGGTTTAACAGCTGACCGGGATTAGCAGGTAAGCCGTTTCCTAACCTTCATACGGGCTTGTGTCTTTATATATTTTATTCTGGCTCGACCAGATTATTTCATTTGGCCCAGGAGAATCTTCAGTGTTAAGATTCGGTGGACTTCCATGTCATATAATCAATATTCAAAGGGTGGGGGGATTATTACTACCCCTACGGATCACAGCAACGCAGCATTTCTTTTATCACGGGAAAACAATTGCCGTTCGAAAAATAATGTTGATCATTTATACACTTTTACTATTTCTCCTTTCTATTATTCTTCCTTAAGAGCCTGTTCACAATAACGGTTTGAACCGCCGCACTTTCGACCGCGGCGGTAAAATTACAATGTAAGTCAATGGAGGCGTTCACACATAAAAGCAAATCTTTCCTTGACCATGCAGTACCGCCGCGGTTTCAGTGCGGTTCAAACCGGTAGTGTGAACAGGGCCTAAATCTCTCTCCTTTAACAGTCTGGGTGGTCTTCCCTACTCCCTTCCCCCCTTTCCCCTCTCCCCCCGGGCCTAACCAGCTGAACTACAAAGCACCATCTGTTTCGAGTCAGAGAGAACGAAGTATATGAAGCAAGGAACCACCAGCCCCCAAAACCCGTGTTGAAGGGGTTAACATGGAGATTAGGGTTTAGCCCTAAACCCGGGTATCAAAGAAGCCTAAGCCCTGTTCATCCCCTTTCAGAAATGACTGGAATACTTGTCCCTCCTCTCTCCCTCTCCCCATTCCCTCCTCCCCTTCACCTCCCCTCACCATTCACCCTCACCCTCCTCCTCCCCTCCTCTTCCCCTTTTTTTCATATATAAGATTTGTTTTGTTTTGACTTCTCACACGCGAAGCATGTGCCCATTGAAAGTGAAGATTACTGATAGAGCAGAATAGCATGCCAACACTTTATATACACACACACACACATATATTATATATACATATATATATATATATATATATATATATACAAAATGCATAAACACTGACATGTTCACACATATAGCGCATACATTGTATGTATGTACGTGTATGTGTGTATGCATGTGTATTTGTGTGTGTGTGTGTGTGTGTGTGTGTGTGTGTGTGTGTGTGTGTGTGTGTGTGTGTGTGTGTGTGTGTGTGTGTGTGTGTGTGTGTGTGTGTGTGTGTGTGTGTGTGTGTGTGTGTGTGTGTGTTTGTAAGGGTGTGTGTGGATGTGTGTGTGTGTGTGTGTGTGTTTATGTGCATGTATGTATATATGTATGTATGTGTACATGTATGTATGTGTGACTCACTATTTCACTATGGTCTTTGGATCACATGTTGGGCTCGTGATCGACAGTTATATCCCTCTAACCCAGTGTTGGTGATTGTTGTGGTTACATAAGGTGGGCTTAATGCGGGCAAGATAAACTCCAAAACAGGAGTTTCTTCTATTCTATTACAAAATGACCTGGTTTGATATCAACAAACTATATATGGGCCTTGACCTCGGGCACAACTGTGTCTGGCAAGCACTTGACCTAGCCAGGTTCTGGCTGGCAGGCTCTTGACCTGCCCAGCTCTCCTCCTGGTTACATTATCGTCGGTTAATATAGGGGGTTAGTGGGTTGTCGTAAGTAAAGGTGTTAGTCTTGCTATTCTATGCATTAGGGTCAGTTTTATACATGAGGGTTAGTCGTAAAGTTGGTGGGTATGGTTAGGTATGTTATATATATGTTAGCTTATGGGTAATGTAATAGGGGCAGGTATAATAAAAGGGGTTTAATGGGTTTGTCTGGTGACATTTGGCATGTTCGTGGCGATATTCTGTTTGTCTGAATTATTGCTGAATCTGGGAAAGCAAAGTCAACAAGAAGGGGAGGTAGTGCTATGTCGCAAGCATGTGGATCACGTGCGTGGTAGGTGATGGTTAGTAATGGTTTTGAGAGAGAGAGAGAGAGAGAGAGAGAGAGAGAGAAAGAAAGAGAGAAAGAGAAAGAAAGAAGAGAGAGAGAGAGAGAGAGAGAGAGAGAGAGAGAGAGAGAGAGAGAGAGAGAGAGAGAGAGAGAGAGAGAGAGAGAGAGAGAGAGAGAGAGAGAGAGAGAGAGAGAGAGAGAGAGAGAGAGAGAGAGAGAGAGAGAGTGTGTGTGTGTGTGTGTGTGTGTGTGTGTGTGTGTGTGTGTGTGTGTGTGTGCGTGTGCGTGCGTGTGCGCGCATGGGTATTTATTTGTCTGCTTTGATTACCAAAAGGAAGACAACAAATAGACAAAATAAACAAAGACCTTTGTCTAGATAGAATTACCAAGCATTGCGATACATAGAAAAAATTTCAATCTATCTATATACCAAGGGTTTTTTCCACCCTATAAGGGGGGTAGCCCCCCCAAACAATGTTATAAACATAAAACACAACAGACTGTAATCTATTGAACAAAGGAGATATGACAAGAAAAGAAAGATAATGAAAGAAACAAATGTACAAATAGATAAATATATAAACACAAGAATTCATTTTGCAAATGGATTCTGCCTCTTTCTCCCTCTCTCCTTCTCTCTCTCTCTCTCTCTCTCTCTCTCTCTCTCTCTCTCTCTCTCTCTCTCTCTCTCTCTCTCTCTCTATCTCTCTCGTACATTTTATGATGTTTACTTGAAAGGCGGATAGAAACCGACAGAGAGCAACAGAAATAGACAGGAACTGACAACAATTGACAGAAACCGACAGAATCCAACAGAATTAGACAGAGATAGACGGAAACCGACAGACTGCACATAATCCGAAGAAACAGACGGAAACTGACTAAGTCCGCCAGAAACCGAAAGAAGTCGACAGAAACCGACAGAATCCGACAGAGTCCGACAGAACCCAACAGAAACCGACAGAAACGCTCTAAAGGCGAACATATACATTTAACATCGAGAATATGAAAACACGTTTTACTTAATTACAGTCTCGTTCAGCTGAACGACACTGAAAGGATACTCTGAATTACGAATTGTAATAGAAAATAATCATTGTAAATATAGTTATACATATATATATATACTGCACACACACACACACACACACACACACACACACACACACACACACACACACACACACACACACACACACACACACACGTATATATATATATAATTATATATATATATACATATTACATGCTATATCATTGTAGACACATTAAGATATGCAAATATTCTTGTACATTTACAAATACGCCAGTGTGCAACAGGGCACGTACACAAAAACATATACACGAATGCATATATATATATACTAACCTATATCTTTAAATATCTTTAAAACAATAATCTAGAATAATCTTGGTGTGTTCGAAAACTATATGTAACTTTACACTAGAAAGGTACGCATAGAAATTTAGATTTTTATGCACATAGTTACTTTACATAATGTATAAAAGTTTATATGATATTTTACGTCATGAATAGAAATATAGTGTTCATAGACTCGTGCCTGAGCTTAAAAGAATATATGGAAATAAATTTCAATGTATGTATATATATATATATATATATATATATATATATATATATATATATATATATATATATATTGTATATATATATATGTATATATTTGTATATACATAAATGAAAAATGCAAGAAGTATATATAAGAAAGATATAAATAAACTAATATAAATAAAATCACTTGACGTCTCCTAGAACGAGAAAAAAGGACCCCTGGTACGGAAGGCTAACTTTGAGATTAAGTTAAACCTCAAGACTTAACTCACCAAAACAATCTTTCTTCCTTTCACCCCTCACCCCCGCTTTCTTCTTCTTCTCCCCCTCCCTTCACCCCTCACCCCTCCTCCTCTTCTTCCTCCTCCTCCTCCTCCGCCCCTCCCTGCCTCCCTTTCCGCCCCTCCTCTCCCCTCACCTTTCACCCCTCCTCCTCCTCTTTCTCCGCTCACAACCTCCTCCTCCTCCTTCCACCCCTTCCTCATCCCACCCCTCCTCCTCCTCCATCTCATTTCACCCCTTCTCCTCCTCCTCCTCCTCCTCCTCCTCCTCCGCTTCCTCTTCATTTCACCTCCTTCTCCTCCTCCGCTTCCTCTTCATTTCACCTCCTCCTCCTCCACCTCATTTCACCCCTCTTTCTCCTCCTCCTCTCACTCCTCCTCCTCCTCTCACCCTCCTCCTTCCTCCTTCTTCATCCTACTCATCCACCTCTCCCTTCATCGCTTTCTGCCCCTCCTCTCCTCTCCCTTCATACCTTCCTCCTACAATGGTCACATCCAATACCAAATGAATGGCGAAATACTGGATTTAGTAACTATAGAAAAAAGATCTAGGAGTTTTGATATCAAATGACTTGAAGCCAAGTCAACATTGTTAAGAAGTTGTTAAACAGCAAATAGATTGGTTGGCTTTATCGGAAGTCTTTGAAAATAAATCAGAAAAAAATATTGCTAAACCTCTATAATTCCTTGGTCCATTCCCATCTCGAATACTTTGTACAATTTTGTTCCCCATACTACCAGAAAGATATTAGTAAACTAGAAAGGGTGCAACGGAAAATGACCAAAATGATACCAAGGCTGAGAAATTTGCCATATGAAGAAAGACTTAAAAGTCTAAATTTATTCTCACTTTCAAAAAGGAGAATGCGAGGAGATTTAATCGAGGTTTTTAAAATGTTGAAAGGCTTTGACAACATCAATGTCGAAGATTACTTCTTATTAGACCAATCAAATGCAAGAAGACATCACGATTTTAAAGTAATTAGTAAAAGATTTTCTTCGAATGAAAGTAAGTATTTATTCTTTAACCGGGTTGTTAATGTGTGGAATTCGTTACATTCCACTGTCGTTGAAAGTAACACAATAACAACATTCAAAAATCGCCTAGATAAATACTTGAACTCTAAAATATTATCCCTTCTAATAAAAGATCTTACAGACCGGCATTTAATTGTAATTAGATAGGATAGTGGTAGCAGTAGTGTTAGTTCATCTTCTATAGCCTAGTTGCCCTGTTTTCTTAACTGTAGCTTAGTATAGTAAACACAAACAGCCTCGTTAGGGCCAGTAGGCCTGCTGTTGTTTGTTCTTTGTGTTCCTTTGTGTTCCTTCTCCTCTTACCCACTCCTTCTCCTCCTCTTCCTCCTCCTTCTCTTCTTACCTCTTTCTCCTCCTTCCTCCTCCCCTTCTTCCTCCTCCTCGTCCACCCTTCCCTTGACGCCTTTTCGCCCCTCCTCTCCTGTCCTCTCCTCTCACCCCTTCCACCTCACCCCCTCTCCCCACCACATCCTCCTCAACCCCTCCTCTCTACGCTCTCCTCCTTACCCCTCCTCCTCTTCCTCCTCCTCTACCCCTTTCCATCCCTCCTATCCTCTCTATTCACCACCTCCTCTTCCTCCTCCTCCACCCCTTTCCACCCCTCCTATCCTCTCCATTCACCTCCTCCTCCTCCACCTCCTCCTTCTTTCCCCATCCTGCATGACTCCCCTCACACCCACTAATCCCCATAATTCCCTTAAAAATGAGGAACAGGTGGGACGAGGCCTATCGTGACACTTGGGGGGAGGGGAGCGGGAGGGGGAGGAAGAGAGTGGAGGAGGAGGAGGAAACGGAGGAGGAGGGAGGAGGAGGAAGAGGAGGGAGGAGGAGGAAGAGGAGGGAGGAGGATGGAGGAGGAGGGAGGAGGAGGAATAGGGAGGAGGAGGAATAGGGAGGAGGAGGAATAGGGAGGAGGAGGAGGGAGGAGGAGGGAGGAGGAAGGAGGAGGAGGAAGGAGGAGGAGGAGGAGGGAGGAAGGAGGAGGGAGGAAGGAGGAGGGAGGAGGGAGGAAGGAGGAGGAGGGAGGAGGGAAAAGGAGGGGAAGACGAGGAATAAGACAGGAGGAAGATATGAGGAGGGATAAAGGAAGGAGGAGTGTAGTGAAAAGAAGACGGAGGAGGAGAAAGTGGAGCAGGAGGAGGAGGAGGAGGAGGAGGAGGAGGAGGAGGAGGAGGAGGAGGAGGAGGGTAGAAGTAGGAGGAAGGAAGGAAGAAAGAAAGAGTGGTAATGAGAGGGAGCGAAGGAGATGGAGCGGAAGAGGAAAGGAGGAGGAGGAAATATGGAGAAGGAGAAGGGGAGAAAAAGAAGAGAAGAGGATAGGAAAAGAGGAGGAGGAAGAGGAGAAGGTACGAGGCAAGAGAAGATAGGAGGGAAGTAGGAGTAGGAGGGGAGACACGTAGGAGAAACAAGAGGAGGAAGAGGAGGAAAAGGAAAAGGGGGAGGAAGAAAAAGGGGAGGAAGAAAAGGGGGAAGAGGAAAAGGGGGAAGAAAAAGGGGAAGAAAAAGGGGAAGAAAAGGGGGAAGAGGAAAAGGGGAGGAGGAGGAAAAAGGGGAGGAGGAAAATGGAGAGGAGGAGGAGGGAGACGGAAAAGGGAGGAGGAAAAGGGGGAGGAGGAAAAGGGGAAGGAGGAAAAGGGGGAGGAAAAGGTGGAGGAGGAGAAAAAGGAGGAAAAGGGGGAAGAGGAGGAGGAATAGTGGAGGAGGAGGAGAAGGAAGAGGAGGAAGAGGAGGAGGAGGAGGAAGAGAAGCAAAGGAACACAAAGGAAGGGGGAAGGAGGAGAAGAGGAGGAAGATGAAAAAGAGGAAGAGGAAGAGGAGGAGGAGGAGGAGGAGGAGGAGGAGGAGGAGGAGGAGGGGGGGTCAAGCCATGACTCTTAGAAGTATTGGAAGGGGAAGGGGAGGGGATTAGGAGGTATCTGGAAAAGGGGTTGGAGGGGAGAGGGAGAATATGTAGAATAGGGAGGAGGAGGGGGGGAATATTTTAGGGGGAAGTCTGGGAGGGGTGTGGGGGGAAAAGATAAAAAGTAAATATAGGAAAGGAATGAGAATAGAGAGGATGGGAAAGGGAAGGGAAGGGAAGGGAAGGGAAGGAAAGGGAAGCGACGGGAAGGGAAGGGAAGGGAAGGGAAGGGAAGGGAAGGGAAGGGAAGGGAAGAGAAAGGGAAGGGAAGGGAAGGGACGGGAAGGGAAGGGAAGGGAATAGAAGGGGGAGGAAGAGGAGGTGGAGGAGGAGGAATGGGAGTAGTATTAGTAGTAGTAGTAAGAGGAGGAGGAGGAGGAAGAGTAGTAAGAGGAGGAGAAGGAAGAGGGGGAGGAGGAGACGGGAGAGGAGGAAGAGGAGGGAAGAGGGGAGGGGGAAGGGGAGAAGGATGGGGGGAGAAGGATGGGGAGGAGGGGAGGGGGAGGAGGGAGAAGAGGAGGGGAGTAGGAGGGAGAGGAAGAGGAGGGGAGGAAGAGGAGGGGAGTAGGGGGAGGGGAGTAGGGGGAGGGGGAGGAGGAGGGGAGGAGAGGAGGAAGAGGAGGGGAGGAAGAGGAGGGGAGGAAGAGGAGGGGAGGAAGAGGACGGGAGTAGGGGAAGGGGAGAAGGGGGAGGAGGGGGAGGAGGGGAGGGGGAGGGGGGAGGAAGAGGAGGGGAGTAGGGGGAGGGGGAGGAGGGGAGGAAGAGGAAGGGTGTAGGAGGGGAGTAGGGGAGGGGGAGTAGGGGAGGGGGAGGAGGGGAGGAGAGGGAGGAGGGGAGGAGAGGGAGGAGGGGAGGAAGAGGAGGGGAGGAAGAGGAGGGGAGGAAGAGGAGAGGAGGAAGAGGAGGGGAGGAAGAGGAGGGGGAGTAGGAGTAGGAGTGGGTGGAGGAGGAGGGGAGAAGGAGTGGGAGGAGAAGGAGGAGGTAGAGATGGATATTTAGTGAGGATTTAGAGGGATATAGATGTTGATTGAAAAGGAATATGAACCAGGAACCGAAGAAGAGGGAGGGACAGAGGGGGAGGAGGAGGGGGAGGAGGAGGGGGAGGAGGAGGGGGAGGAGGAGGGGGGGGGAGGGGAGGAGGAGGGGGGGAGGAGGAGGGGGAGGAGGAGGAGGAGGAGGAGGGGGAGGAGGAGGGGGAGGAGGAGGAGGAGGAGGAGGAGGAGGAGGGAGGAGGAGGAGGCGGGGGTGGGGAGGGAGGGAGAGAGGGAGGAAGGAGGAGAGGAAGGAAGGGAATGATAGGGATAAGGATAAGGATAGGGATAGGGATAGGGATAGGGATATTCCATGTTGGGGGATTAAATGTAAACAAAGATTAATGGAAAATCGCACACACACACACAAACACACACACACACATACACATGCACATACCTACACATTGCACATGCACATGCACATTGCACACACATACACATACACACACATACACATGCACACACACACACACACACACACACACACACACACACACACACACACACACACACACACCCACACACACTCACACTCATATATATATATATATATATATCTTATGATATAGTATATATATATATATATACACATACAGTGACCTCAGACCAATAATATAATCCGCTCAACTCTCGTGTAGCATATAACACATTGCTTGCAATTCATCCTCCCCTCCCCTCTTCCCATTACCCTTTCCTTCCCTTCTAACTCTTCTCTCCCCCTCTAGTTCCTCCTCCTCCTCCTCTTCCTCCTCCTCCTTCTCCTCTAGCTCCCTCCCTTTTCCCTCTCCTCCCCCTCCAGCTCCCCTCCTACTCTCCTCCTCTACCTCCTACTCCCCTCCCCCTCCCTCCCCTCCCTCAGTTCATCTCCCTTCCTTCACTTTTTTCCCTCCACCTCTTTCTCCTCCCTCTCTCCCTCCCTTCCCTTCCCTCTCTCCCTCCCTTTGCCCTCCTATTCCCTTTCCCCTTCCTACTATCCTTCCCCTCCCTTCACCTTCAATCCTTATCTCCCCCTAACTCCACCTCCCTCCATCTCCCTTCACTCTTTCCCTCCACCTCCCTTCCCCCTCCCCCTCCCCCTCCCCGTCCCTTCTTCCTCCTCCTCCTTTTTTTTTTATTAAGATGAACTTCACTCCCTACCACATTAATTGTCCAGTCCCAGAGACCTCATCACTTGATGTTTAATATCCTTCGTCACCCTAAAACTGGGGCCTCCAATATTGACCGATCAAATTTACCCCCCCCATAAAAGGGGGGTTATAACCCCCCCCCCCTGCCTGAGGGGCCTCTCTTTGCGATTTATGATCCTACATGAGGGCTCCGCTTGTCCAACACAGGTTTTACCTCAATAGTGGTAACAAGGAGGTGGAAGGGGAGAAGGGAAGAGGGGTAGAGGGGGAGAAAGGGAGATGGGGAGAAGGGGGAGAGGGGGAGAAGGGAAGGGGGAGAGGGGGAGAAGGGAAGGGGGAGAGGGGGAGATGGGGAGGAGGGGGGGAGGGGGAGGAGGGGAGGAGGGGGAGGAGGAGGTGGGGAGGAGGGGGAGGAGGGGGAGGAGGGGGAGGGGAGAGGGGGAGAGGGGGGAGAGGGGGAGACGGAGAAAGGGGGAGAGGGGAAGAGGGGGAGAGGGAGAAAGGGGGAGAAAGGAGGAGAGGGAGAAAGGGGGAGAAAGGGAGAGAAAGAGAGGGGAGAGGAGGAGAGGTGGAGATGGGAATGTGGGGAGAGAGATAGAGGTGGGGAGAGAGATAGAGGTGAGGAGAGAGATAGAAGTGGGAAGAGAGATAGAAGTGGGGAGAGGTGGAGAGAGAGAGAGTGGAGAGGGGGAGAGGAGGGGTGGTAGAATGGAAGAAGGGGAGAAGGGGATAGAGGGAAGGGGATAGAGGGAAGTGGAGAGAGGGGGATAGAGGGAAGTGGAGAGAGGAGGAAAGAGGGAAGTGGGGAGAGGAGGAGAGAGGGAAGTGGGGAGAGGGGGAGAAGGGGAGAAAGGAAAATAATGAGAGGGAGACACATATTTGTGTGTGTGTGTATGTGTGTGTATGTGTGTGTGTGTGATTCACCTTGGTCTTTGGATCACGTGTTGGACTCGTGATTCGACAGCTATTTCCCTCCCGGTGAGAGATAGAAGTGTGTGTGTGTGTGTGTGTGTGTGTGTGTGTGTGTGTGTGTGTGTGTGTGTGTGTGTGTGTGTGTGTGTGTGTGTGTGTGTGTTGCGTGTGTATATATGTGTGTTTACGTGTTTGTGTTTATGTGTGTGTATGTGTGTAGGTGTAGGTGTATATACATATGTATTTGTTATGTATATTTTCATTATATGCATGTGTATGTGCATATGTATCCCTGTGTATGTTTGTTTATATCTATGTAATGTTTGTGTGTATATGTATAAATATGTATACTTGTAATATGTATGTATTTATGTGTATGTGTGTATGCATTCACACACCTTCCTTCACCATGCACACGTATGTTAAAGTATGTAATGTTAAAAAATCATGTCAAAGTTAAGTATCAAATTAAATTAATGTTAAATAGGAATGTTATGTTAAACACGTATATTAAAGTTAAACACTCCATTTCAATTCCTATTAACTCCTAGTTGCCCTCGCCATATAAGTGCTGAATCCAGCCAGCATCTCTATGTTATTCCCAGGCAAATCTCATTATCCCTGTAATTGTTACAGCTTCCGCCGTTGCCTAGCAACGCAGCCCTTCCAGATGGACGAAGAGTTTTTAGAAACCTTCTAGCTCTCTCTCTCTCTCTCTCTCTCTCTCTCTCTCTCTCTCTCTCATGATACAATAATGTGGTTAGTGGAATTGAGGTTTGACTTCATATAACAGGGCGCAAACATACACGCTCACACACACACACACACACACACACACACACACACACACACACACACACACACACACACACACACACACACACGTATACAATACATTTTTACATGAATAGAACATACACGTATACATGTTTATATAAAATCATGCATGTGTGTATACATAAGTGCCTAGTTGTATTCAATTCATTTAGCGTGCGTGTACATACACGCAAGCACACACACAAAAAAAAACACACGCACGCAAATAAAATAGAATGAAAATATGAAAAAATAAGGCAAAACAAAACAACAAAACAAAACAACAAAACAAAGAAGAGAAGAGAAGAGAAGAGAAGAGAAGAGAAGAGAAGAGAAGAGAAGAGAAGAGAAGAGAAGAGAAGAGAAGAGAAATGAAATGAAATGAAATGAAATGAAATGAAATGAAATGAAATGAAATGAAATGAAAAGAAAAGAAAAGAAAAGAAAAGAAAAGAAAAGAAAAGACAAGAGAAGAGAAGAGAAGAGAAGAGAAGAGAAGAGAAGAGAAGAGAAGAGAAGAGAAGAGAAGAGAAGAGAAGAGAAGAGAAGAGAAGAGAAGAGAAAAGAAAAGAAAAGAAAAGAAAAGAAAAGAAAAGAAAAGAAAAGAAAAGTAAAAAGGAAAGAAAAGAAAAAGAAAAGAAAAGAAAAAGAGAAAGAAAAGAAAAGAAAAAAGAAAAGAAAGAAGAAAAGAAAAAAAAAGAAAAGAAAAAAAAGAAAAGAAAAGAAAAGAAAAGAAAAGAAAAAAAATGAAATGAAATGAAATGAAATGAAATGAAATGAAATGAAATGAAATGAAATAAACAGTAAAACAAAAGAAAAAAGCACGCAAAATGAAATAATAGAATATAAAATAAAATAAAATTAAATAAAATGGGATCGACAACTTTGTGTTTAACTGATATTCCGTTGATCCCGAGTCCGACCCTGCACCTCGGACATTCTCTCCACAATTCCGTAATCAGCTTATACCGTTTCCAAATATTTGCTGTACTTTGTCAACAGAGCTAATGCTCTTATTGTGTTTGGCCTCACATCGATCCCAGCCGTCGGACATCGTTTGCTCTAATAATAGGTCATTTGATCTGTCGCTCCTTCTCTGTGACCCCACATCTGACCTCACATGACTCATTCTATCTGGTGTCAATTTAATGAATTCATTTATTGATTTCTTTATTTATTTTTTATTCATACTATCTTGTGCATTTACTTGTGTATTTATCTATTTATTCATATATTAATTTCCATTTATTCATTCGTTTATTCATTTATTTATCTAGGTGTCTATCTGTTCATATGTTTATTTATTCATTTATTAATCAATTTATTGTGGTTATTATCCGTTTTTATTTTTTCGTCGTTAAGGTGCGCTGTATTCACTAAATCCTTTCACTCCTTCGACACGTTATACAATTCACATAAGAACATAAGAATGAAGGAGACTGTAAGAGACCATAAGGCTTACACTAAGGAGTTCCATATCCATTAGCACCCATCATCCCTATCCGTAAAGTTATCTAATATTCTCTTAAAGCAACTAATAGTGTCAGCGCTTACTACATGGAATTAGTAACCATGTATGGAACTCCTTAGTGTAGGTCTTATGGTCTCTTACAGTCTCCTTCATTCTTATGTTCGTTAACCACTCTGTTGGTAAACTAGTCCTTGCCTATTTCCTTCTTAGATCTAAATTTGTCCTGTTTAAATCCATTACTGCGAGTCCCGTCCTGCTGTCTTAATATGATGACCTTGTTTTTGGCCAAATCTGGACGTGTTTTTGGCCAAATCTGGACGTTTTGTTCAAATGAGAACAGAATCTCACATGGACAGGCTGAAACAGAAAAGACTGACGCACAGGTTTTCCTTCCAAAATTTGCCGCAATTTAGGAAGTGGCGCTGCAGACACCGGGTCTTGTCGTGTGGAGCGCACAAATCCCCGTGGTCAGTGTTACCAAAATAGCACAATTGTTCTGTGACAAATTGCCGTATTTGTCGCTCGACCTAGCGAATATTCCTTCCTCGAATTTGCAGCCAGGAGGGTGATAAATCACACGAAATGCTTAGACCCAGGGTCCAGAGACAAATCGTATTTTGCATCTCGGAATATTATCGCTGGGAATTGTGTATGGAGAGGTGTATACCTCCGCGCGCGGTTATTGTTTTAGAAGAACTACGCCCGCCGGGGTAGGAAGTCGCAGCTACTTTGCGGCGACTTCGCTGCAACTTCGCGGCGACTTCGCAGTGACTTTGCGGCGACTTCGCAGTGACTTTGCGGCGACTTCGCAGTGACTTTGGAGCGACTTCGCAGTGAATTTGCGCCGACTTCGCAGTGACTTTGCGGAGCCTTCGCAGTGATTTTGCGGCGACTTCGCGGCAACTTCGCGGCGACTTGGCGACAACTTCGCAGCAATTTCACGTCGACTTTACGGCGACTTCGAGGCGACTTTGCGGTGACTTCGCGGCGACTTCACTCCCGGAGAGTCGAGTAGCCAAGGGATTATCACACTGGGCTCCCACGGGCTTTACCAGAGCCAATTGTTGAGAGTTCGTTTGATTGAAAAATTTGGATTTATATTATACATACACACACACACACACACACACACACACATATATATATATATATATATATATATATATATATATATCAATTCTCCAATTCTCCAAATATCAAATTATCATATATAACAAAGATGAAAGATGAACATACGAATGTTACACATATCGTTGAAATGTTCCCACAGATGTCTAGGCTTCTGTAGGCGAAGTCATATTCTAGTTATTGAAATGAAGGTTGGAGGTAGGGTGTGGGAGAAAAAAAATATATATATGTAGTCCAGTGTGATAACCTCTTTATGTCCCTTTCGTGGCGACATTTTTTTTTTTTTTTTTTTTTTTTTCGGTCACGCGCGTGGTC
>NC_134808.1:25224120-25226620 GCF_046742065.1 Oratosquilla oratoria | reverse complement strand
GTTTGATTTTATTCTATATATTTTTATCTATTTCATTTAAGTTTTTATTATTTTTAATTTTGTTTTATTTTATTTTATTTTATTTCATTTTATCTTATTTCATTTGATTAGATTTTATCTATGGTTAAAGATGAAATGCAGAGGCGAAGTGAGATTTTTCGTTCTCCTCGTTTAGCGTGGGAAAGAGAAGGAAATAGGTAAGAAATATTACCTCATTACAAGGAAAAGGTATGGATAGCCAAGTAGTGTTTCTTGTAGGCAAAACGTATTTTGATGTGAGTTATTAAAATGGGTCTGAATTGGACAAAATTAGCTTCAAGAAGGAAATAGACAAGATCTGGTTTACTAATAGAGTTTAGTTAACAAATGAAATACCATGTGGTTAACTTTATGGATAGGAATGACACGTGGTAAGGAACTGCCTAGTGTAGGCCTTACGGTCTCTTGCAGTCTCCTTTCTTATGTTCTTATGTTTGGTATGAATCTACGATACAGTAATTCCATTCCATCAATTGATGACGTCAATCACTGATGACATCACTTTGATGACATCATAGATCTGGTTCACATCACAAAGGTCAATGCTGTGGTGTGAGTGTTCTTGAGAGGTCATTGTAGGTCATTATAGGTCATCTCTCAGTGACCCTAGCGTAGGTTGATGAAAGAAATTGCTTTAGTCTAAAACTTACTGGATTTTCAGTTCTTATGGAAAATTTCAGTCTCGCACCTTTGATGAGGGGTGGGTAAGGATTTTTTTTGGGGGTAGGGAGGTTTTTTTGGGGGGCTAGTGAGGTTTTGGGGGGTAAATGTGTATATTTAGTGAGAATCAAAGAGGAAAGTTGTCAAGTAATTTCTCATCTACGTGAGTCTTTGTACCAATGTTTGGGGAGGGAGACGTATGGGTGATGAGCGTATGGGGAGTTTGGGGGAGGAGGGGGGGATTTGGCTCTGGGGGATGAAAAACTTGAGACGAACCAGAACATATTTTATTTGAGTTGGGGGGGTATTGTTGGGGGAGTACTGTTGGTGGGGGGAAGGTCTAGGAAACCAAGACTTAACGAGTAGGGAGTGCATAGGAGGGAGTTGTTATGTTGGTTTGGTTTGGTTTAGTTTAATGGGGGGGATTAGGAAGAGGAAGAGGAGGAGGAGCAAGAGGAGGAAGAAGAGGAGAATGAGGAGGAAGAGGAAGCGGAGGAGAAGGAGGAGAAGGAGGAGGAGGAGGAGGAGAAGGAGGAGAAGGAGGAGGAGGAGGAGGAGGAGGAGGAGGAGGAGGAGGAAGAGGAGGGGAGGAGGAGGAGGGGAGGAGGAGGGGAGGAGGAGGAGAGGAGGAGGAGGAAAAGAAGGAACACAAACACCAAGGAACATAAAGGAAGAACAAACAGCAGCAGATCAAATAAAATGAAATAAAAAGTACATAAACCAATTCCAACTTCCAGTGGAAAAAAAGAAGAAAATGGTAGACTAATCCAAACTTTCAGTAAAAGATTATAATAGTAATAATAAAAAGCGTCAAATAGGTATATAAGTAGAAGGCAACAGGTGTCTTATTTTCTTAGAAAGGCAAGAAGATTTTTCCATCGCGGCAAATCCTTGGCACAATTTTAAGAAAAAGGCTTGTCTTTCTGCAATATTAATGATGGTGAGTGTTTTTTTTTTTTTTTAATGAAGACTAAGAGCATTTCGCATGAAAACATTATGAAATTATTTTTTGATGAAACGACAAAAACAAACAAATACACAATCAGAAAAACAAAAAACAAGCAGACAAACGAATAATGGAAGAAATAAATATATAAGTAAATAAACATTTGTAGATAAGTGAATATACACGTGAATGAATAAATATAAATGAATAAACAATCAGTTGAATGAATATATAAATTAATAAATATATATATATAGAGAATAAATACATACGTGAATGAATAAATATATAGATTGATAAACAGATATATAGATGAGTATATAAACTTTGCATAGTATAATCAACTATTGGGTCAAGCTGAAGATATTAGGAGGAAGAGGAAGAAGAAGAGGAGGAGGAAGAATAGGACGAGGAGGGAGAGGAAGAGGAGGAGGAGGACGAGCAGGAGGAAGAGGATGAATGCGAAGAAGAGGAGGAGGAAGACGAGGAGTAAGAAGAAGAGGAGGAGGAGGACCAGGGGGAGAAAGAGAAGAGGCAGGAAAAAGAGAAGAAAGAGGAGGAGCAGGATGAAGAGGAGGAAGAAGAGAAGAAGAGGAGGAGGAGGAGGAGGAGGAGGAGGAGGAGGAGGAGGAAGTCAGCAATAACCAACGCTTCAAACCAACGATATCAACAACAACCACAACAACCACCAACAACCACAACCACAACCACAACAACCACAACCACAACAATAACCACAACAACCACAACAACAACCACAACAACCACAACAACCACAACAACAACCACAACCACAACAACCACAACAACAACCACAACAACCACAACAACAGCAACCACAACAACAACCACAAC
>NC_134808.1:25211620-25219120 GCF_046742065.1 Oratosquilla oratoria | reverse complement strand
GAGGAGGAGAGGAGGAGAGGAGGAGAGGAAAAGGAGGAGAGGAGGAGGAAGAGGAGGAAAAGAGGAGGAGGAGAGGAGAGGAAGAGGAGAGGAGGAAAGGAGGAGAGGAGGAGGAGGAGAGGAGGAGGAGAGGAGGAGGAGGAAAGGAGGAGGAGAGGAGAAGAGGAGGAAAGGAGGAGGAGAGGAGAGGAGGAGGAGAGGAGGAGAGGAGGAGGAGAGGAGGAGGAGGAGGAGAGGAGGAGGAGGAGGAGAGGAGGAGGAGAGGAGGAGGAGAGGAGGAGGAGAGGAGGAGGAGGAGGAGGAGGAGGAGGAGGAGAGGAGGAGGAGACGAGGAGGAGAGGAGGAGGAGAGGAGGAGGAGAGGAGGAGGAGAGGAGGAGGAGAAAGAGATGGTGGAGAAGAGAGGAGGTGGAAGTGGAAGTGGAGTAGAAGGAACTGGTGGAAGAGTAGCAAGAATAGGAGGAAGAGGAGGAAGAGGAAGAGGAGCAGAAGAATAGTATTGGAGAGGGTGGAGGAAAAGGTGGAGGAAGAAAAGATAGACGTGGAAGAGGAGATTTTGGACGAGGAGGATGAGGAAGAGGAGGATGAAGATGAGGATGGATAAGAAGATGAGGAAGAGAAGGAGGAGGAAGAGGAGGAAGAGGAAGATGAGGAGGAAGAGGAGGAAGAGGAGGAAGAGGAAGATGAGGAGGAAGATGAGGAGGAAGATGAGGAGGAAGAAAAGGAGGAAGAGTAAGAGGAGGAAAAGGAGGAAGAGTAAGAGGAGGAAAAGGAGGAAAAGAAGAGGAGAAATAGGAGGGGAGGAAGAAAAGGAGAAGAAAGAGAAGAAAAATGAGGAGAATGAGGAGGAGGGGAATAAGAAAATGAAGACAAGGAGGGGAGGAGGAGGAAGAGGAGGAGGAGGAGGAAGATGAGGAGGAGGAGGAGGAAGAGGAGAGGAAAGAGGAGAGGAAAGAGGAGCCACACAAAGGAACACAAAGGAAGAACAAACAACAGCAGGCCTACTGGCCCTAACGAGGCTGTTTGTGTTAACTAAACTACACTACAGTTAAGGAAACAGGGCAACTAGGCGATAGCAGATGAACTAATACTACTGCTATCACTATCCTATCCGATTAATCCAATAATGATTACATGTCTGGTTGTCATATCTTTTATTGAGAAGGAAGAGGAGGAGGAAGAGTAGGAGGAAGAGGAGGAGGAAGAGTAGGAGGAAAAGGAAGAAGAGAAAGAGGAGGAAGAGGAGAGGAAAAGGGGGAAGAGGAAGGAGAGGAAGAGGAGGAAGAGGAAGGAGAGGAAGAGGAGGAAGAGGAGAAGGAGGAAGAGGAGGAAGAGTAGAAAGAAGGAAGAGGAGGAAGAGAAGGAGGAAGAGGAGAAGGAGGAAGAGGAGGAAGAGGAGGAAGAGGAGTAGGAGGAAGAGGAGGAAGAGAAGGAGGAAGAGGAGGAGGAGGAGAAAGAGGAGGAGAAAGAGGAAGAGAAGGGAGAGTAGTAGGAGGAAGAGGAGGAAGAGAAGTAGGAAGAGGAGGAGGAGGAGAAAGAGAAGGAGAAAGAGGAGGAGGAAGAGAGGAAGGAAGGGTAGGGTTATTTGAAATATGAGAACTTTGACGAAGAAATGTGTCTCTGTCCCTTAGACTCTTCCTGCGTGTGTGTGTGTGTTTGTATGTATGTATGTATGTATATGTACGTGTGCATGTGTGTGTGTGTGTGTGTGTGTGTGTGTGTGTGTGTGTGTGTGTGTGTGTGTGTGTGTGTGTGTGTGTGTGTGTGTGTGTGTGTGTGTGTGTGTGTTCGTGTGTGTGTGTGTACGTGTGTGTGTGTGTACGTGTGTGTGTGTGTGTGTGTGTGTGTGTGTGTGTGTGTGTGTGTGTGTGTGTGTGTGTGTGTGTGTGTGTGTGTGTGTGCCAGTGCATTAGTCTATAGTGAATTAATTAATCAATCAATTGATTAATTAATTAGGTAATCGACAACAGGTGCTGATCCTATGTATTGATATGGACGCCAGTACCGATCATTTGTGTATTTGTGATGTCGTGATGGCGTAATGGTCAGCGACCTTAACCAAGTTCTAGGAGTTATTGTTCGAGTCCCTCTTGTGGATAGATGAAGGGAATGAGGAGACGGAGGAAAAGGAAAGAAATACGGGGGAAAAGAGAAAGAGAGGAGAGAAGAGAAAGAGAGGAGAGAAGAGAAAGAGAGGAGAGAAGAGAAAGAGAGGAGAGAAGAGAAAGAGAGGAGAGAAGAGAAAGAGAGGAGAAAAGAAAGAGGAGAGAAGAGAAAGAGGTGAAAAGAAAGAGGGGAGAAGAGAGAGGGCAGAAGAGAGAGAGCGAAGAAGAGAAAGAGAGGACAGAAGAGAAATAGAGAAAAGAAAGAGGGAAAAAGAGAAAGAGAAAATAGGTGAGGAAATTAAAAAGAGAGGAGAGAGAAAATAAATAAGATATAAGAGGTAAATGTGATTCTTCAGCAATAACCAGCGCTTCTATCCGATGAAGCGGAATCGTAGAGGTGCGATTATCGTTCAACGATGATCGTTCATGACTCAACGATGATCGTCCGACGACTGTCTAGAGCACTGATTCTTTGTAGCGACTCCTTTTGTAGTTGTATACCTAAGGGTACGTTTTGCTTGGTACGATTATCGTTCAACGATGATCGTTCACGACTCAACGATGATCGCCCAACGATTATCTAGAGCACTTTTTTTTTTTTTTTTAATGGGGATGTTTTGCTTCGAGCTGCAAAATACCAGGTTATGATAACTTCAGCTGGCTCTAGCAACGTGTTTAACCAAATATGATGCCAAATGTACGTCATCCTCCATTGACTTTGGTATTAGGCAAATAATCGTACGGTGTAAAACGCACTTACAAAGGATTACAAAAGACTACAAAGGAGGAGCATGCCGACATGAGTCCTTTTGGTCCATAACTAAGTCGGATACAGGAAAAAACTGTTATAAGATAAACAAGTAGGTAAATAAAACAAATAAATAGAAAATGATAGATAAAAATAAACAAAAAATAACAATGATTTTAGTAAAAAATAAAACAAATAAAAAATGATAGATAAAAATAAACAAAAAAATAACAAGGATTTTAGTAAAAAATAAATGAATGAATAATAAATAAATAAATGAATAAATAAACAAATAAAAATAAATAAACAAATAAATAAATAAAGCAAATAGATAATGATGAATAATAGACAAACACAAAAATAACAATGACTTATAATAGATAATGAACAAATAGATAAAAAGTGGCGAGATTGAAGATAATTGGAGGGAGAGGAGAAATGGAAGATGATTAGCCATTTTCTTTGAAGAACAGAAATATGAAAATGACCAGCATTTCTCTTTGATTGTGGATTAATCTTCGATCATAAAGGATTGCTGCGTGACTCTGGTCCATAGAGGCGTCACTAAAGACCCCCTCAAGTTTCGACTGCATGAAACGGTAAGAACCTGTTCACACTAGCGGTTTCAACAGCCGCGGTTTGGAGTGTAAGTCAATAGAGGCGTTCACACACACGCCTGGACTTTGCAGTACCGCTACGGTTTCCGCGCGGTTCAAACCGCTAGTGTGAATAGGAGAGAAAAGAGGAGGAGAAACAAAAGAGAGAAGAGAATGAGAGAAAAAGAGAAAACAGAGAAGGGTGAACAGAAAAAATAAAAGAAGAAAAAGAGAGGAAGATAAAGAGAGGAGAAGAGAGAACAAGGATTAACAAGGGTGAAGAGGATGGAAGAGGAGAAAGTTGAGAAAAAATACATACATACATACATACATACATACATACATACATACATGTATACATACATACATACATGTATGCATACATGCATGTTTGCATAAATATATATGTATATACATATATATACAAGCACACAAGCACACACGCATACATACACACACGCACACACACACACACACACACACACACACACACACACACACACACACACACACACACACTCTTCAAGGCCTACACCAATGAAGACCACCAACGGCGGCTCCGGCCGCAGTCACTGCCGGGAGTCTCTTGGTCTGCGCCTCGGCCAGATGGTCCACTTCGAGGCGCAAAGATCCTCGTTTAAGCGTGGGACCCATTAACCCCTTCCATTTCCTTCCTACTCCGGGGGGTGGGGTGGGGGGAGTGAGTGACACTAAATCACTAGGATACTTTCCCCTCCTACCCAACTCCCCTCCCCTCCTTTTCCTCCCTCCCCTCCCCCCTCTGGTCCTCCTCCTAATACCGCCCTTCCTCCCCCCTCCTTTCTCCCTCTCTCCCTCTCCCCTCTTTTCTCCCTATCCTTCATTCCCCTCCTTTCTCTCTCTCCTCTCCCCTCCATCCCCTTCCCTCCCCCTCCTTTCCCTCCTCCTCCTCCTGGTTCTCCTTCTATCCCCTCCCCCCTCCTCTCCTTTCTTTCTCCCTCTCCTCCTCTCCCCTCTTTCCCCTCCCCCCCCTCCCCCGTTTTCCCTCAGTCTCTTTCGAAGTTCTGTCCTTCTGGTCTTCCTCCTATTCCCCCTCTCCTCTCCCCTCCGCCCCCTCCCTTTCCTCTTCTCCCCTCCTTTTCCCTCCTTTCCCTCCCACTCCTTCCCCTTCGCCTCCTTCTCCTCCGCTTCCTTCACTTCCTCCTTAGCATCCTTCTCTTTCTTGTCTAACTCCTTGTCTTCCTCGTCCTCTTCATATTTTTTTTTTCTTCAGTTTCGTTATTTGTGGTCTACTTTCATTAGTTATGTTATCAATTTTGCCATACAACGCGCACACACACACACACACACACACACACACACACACACACACACACACACACACACACACACACACACACACACACACACACACACACACACACACACACACACACACACACACACAAACACACCTTTATCGACTTATCTCCAACACTCAGTTCACCTGTGTCCCTTATCATCCCATCTCCAACACTCCCCCCTCCACCTCCCCCAGCCCCCACCCCTTCACCCTTTCAACAGCTTCCGTGTCAAAGTTTGCTTATCTCCCTCACTCCCTCCAACAGTTGGGATCTTGTCCAGGGGGAAACTGTCTTTCTCTTTCTCTCTTTCTCTTCATCTTTCTTTCTCTCTCTCTCTCTTTCTCTCCATCTTTCTTTCTCTTTTTCTCTCCATCTTTCTTTCTCTCTTTCTCTTTCTCTCAATCTCTCTCTCCCCTTCTCTCTCTCTCTCTCTCTCTCTCTCTCTCTCTCTCTTTATCTATCTCTCTTTCTATATCTCATTTTTGGCAGCTTTCCATCTCAATGTCCAAAATAGCTGGAAACTTTTTCATATATATTTTCATATGAATTTTATTCATTCTTTAGATATCATTATGGTTGTTGGGTATACATACATACCTACAAACGCACACGTACACACAAACTCACACATATATACTTGGATACATGCATACATACACACATATACATGCATGCATACATACACACACACACACACACACACACACACACACACACACACACACACACATACAGACACACACACACACGCACGCAAACACACATACATGTATATACATTATACATTAGGGCTGGGCGGGATCCGAGTACTGGACCCGAATCCACCGGATCCGACAAGGCAGGAGGGACCCGAGTACCAGATGTTGGTACTCGGATCCGCTGAGACGAGTACAAACGATTACTCAAGGATCTATTTTCCCTGTGGAGCCAAAATTCGTTATAACCACTATCTATACGAAGCATTACATTTATACCATACTTGATATTATCATTAATTAGTTACAAAGTCATATGTTGCAAATGAAATTACAATACAAAATAAACTATTATTTTCGGCTAGCGATACATGGCATACAATTTCAGTATTGCCATCGGCATCTCAAATTCTTCGGAGACTGATTGGCTGATGCGCTGTGACGTCACAGCTATTAGTAACATTTCTTCCCCTTACATGTGATCCTATTTATTTCTTTTACTCTCTACATTGAAGGAATTACCGTTTGTGATATTGTGTGATATTATTTTAAATGTGAGACAAATAATTACTGTTAAGGAAATACCGTTTGTGGATATTACTGCCTGTGATATGAAAAAAATATATACTTTACTTTATTTGTTATTAATTTGACACAAAAAATACTATTTCCCAAGGAACAATTTCCTGTACTATTTTTCCTGAAACAAAAAAAGCATACATTGCTGGTATACATGTATGCTGTATATTATATAGCTGTCAGTGAACAAATAAAACCAAAGGTCCTTAAAAAGTGTTTCAATTATACCACAAGGTTCACCCTAAATATGTTTTGTAACGTGCACCGTGTACAATCTTTTTTCGGTAGAGTATCACTGAACCGTAATATAACTAATGCAAACTTTTTTGTACAGCAGTAAATATGTAACAAATATAAATCTGTGTGCATAACTGACGTATTATAGTGGACAAAATACTTCAGCAGTCAGAGATAATTCAGCAGTCAGATAGAGATTCCTTGGTGCTTGAGTGGGATTCGCCTAGTTGGTGTGGACTCGAGTAGATGTAGCTGTGGCGATTACCAATGCCAGGCGAATACCGCGCGACTGGGATCCGACAGAGGATGTCAGTCGGATCCCGCTCCCAAACGAATCCGTGGACTCGCGCTGCCAGTTCTCCGTGCTGAAGGAAGTACTCGGATCCGGATCCGAATCCCGCGGATCCGCCTGGCCAAGTACTCGGATCCGCGAATACTTAAGAACTCGGATCCCGCCCAGCCCTAGTGAATACATACACACATACGTACATTTAGGCCTACGCATATCTATACTACAAATGTCAATCCTGTGTTGATTTTTTTATGGCGAACTCCACACATGTCCTCAAGGTGATGTCTTCCTCGAGATCAACTGGTCATCGAGGCCTTTTCGACCTCAAGACTTCTTCGTCCTCGAAAAACTAAGAACCTTCCTCGTCAAAACCAAGGACATCTCCTCCCTCTCGAGAACATCCTCCTCGCCCTCGACCCCCTTCCCCCTCCCCCTCCCCCTCCTCTTCCACCACCGACACCGCGGCCTTCCTCTGCTCATTTGCAAACTCCTGAATCCTATTTAGTGTCAAGCGACGCGCCGCTTCTTCGGGGCTTGCAGCTCAACTTGGGTCACAACTCGGCCTTTGCGAAGACGTCGTCGCCTTCGCCGTCTCTCGCCAGGCGCGATTTCGCTGTCTCCTCCATCAGGAGAAGGCCCTTGTCTTGATGACAGTGTGCGTGCATGTGCGTGCATGTATGTGTGTGTGTGCGTGTGTGCATGTGCGTGTGCGTGTGCGTGCGTGTGTGTGTGTGTGTGTGTGTGTGTGTGTGTGTGTGTGTGTGTGTGTGTGTGTGTGTGTGTGTGTGCGCGCGCTGTCTCGAGTTATATATGTATATATATATTTATATATATTTATATATATCTATATATGTGTGTTTTTGTTCGTGTTTGTGTGTGTGTGTGTGTGTTTGTGTGTGTGTGTGTGTGTGTTTGTGTGTGTGTGTG
>NC_134808.1:25196620-25201620 GCF_046742065.1 Oratosquilla oratoria | reverse complement strand
ATAAAACAAATTAATATTTAAATAAATGAAAAAACAAATTAATAGAAAAATCAATGAATAGGTAAATATACATATAAATGAATTAATACAGAAAATAATAATAATAAATTTCAACATCCAACATGAAGGATCAAGTCCTTACGTACCGTAGGGTCCCCTTCCCTTCCTCCCTTCTCCCTTCTAGATATTTTACGAGGCAAAAACAAACTTTGTGGAATCTTAGAAAAAAATAGATATTTATCTAGAAGTTATCAACGTTTTTTTTTTTCTTTTTAGAAACGTAGGAGAAGCAAATGGAACTTTTCACTGCTTGGAAGACATACTTTGTGTGTCACGGCTGAATAATGCTAAAAAAGAATATTGACATGACCGTAAGTAAACGAATAAGCAATTAAACGAACGTATGAATATCTAGATAATTGGTTGAATAAATAAATAAATAAATAAATGAATGAATGAATAAATAAATAAATAAAAAAGAAATTATATTGATTAATATACTCGTAAGTAAACGAATAAGTTATTAAATGAAAAGATGAATATATAGAGATCACTGTTTCCTAACCCTGGGGTTGCTTAGACATCTTGTATGCTTTTTTTTTTTCCAAAATGCTATGAATTCAATAATGAAAATTAATTATGTTAACTTTGTCTTTTATAACCTTACATTACCTTTCTTACACATACATTTATTATACTTGTCCCCTACTTTTTAGTCAACAACTAGTCATATACAGTATATAGCAAATATACCGTACAAATAGATTAGCGTAGTCGTGGTTATATTATGAGGATCTTATTGGGGTCGCCTGAAAGGTTGGGAAACACTGATATAGATAATTAGAAAAATGAACAAATATGTAAATAAATAAATATATATAAATGAATGAATATATAAATAGATAAATGAAGATAAACAAATAGATAAATAGATAAATGAATAGATAAAAATAAACAAATAGATATATAAGTAGGTAAATAAACGAATAAGCAAAATACAGATAGATAGATGAATCTATATCCTAATAAAATAATTCTTGTTGATATCGATCTAAATCGGACCGGAAACCGGAAATCCTTCAAGGGGACACGTGCCCTTCGGCCCCTGATTGGTTGAGAGCGTGGTGGCGTCACGGTAACGGAGACGACTTATTGGCTGCGAGCAAAGTGAGCTCACCCGAAGGTCCGAGCCTCACGTAGCGGGGTCTGACGCAGCCCGTTGCTCCTTAGACAAATAAAAAATATATATAAATAAATATATATTTACCTAAATAAACAAACAAGAGTTCATATATGACCGATCTATGGGTAATGGCATGACCTTACACACACACACACATGCACACACACACATACACACACACACACACACACACACACACACACACACACACACACACACACACACACACACACACACACAAAAAAAAAAAAACTGCCCATGAAAATTGGGGCAACGGCTCGTAGCGCAGCGATACTGAAATTGCTTCAGCCATGATCAAGATTCGAACTCGGACCGCTAGAATAACAGTTGCGAGCGCTATCACTGCGCCATCGAGCCGTGTGCATATGAGCATGAGTGTGCGCGTGTGTACGTGTGTGTATACACACACAAGCACGTATATATGTACGTATATACGTGTACACATATGGGTTCAGTAAATGTCTACACGTAAGATTCTGTATTTTTGTTCCTTTGAAAAAAAAAAATTCCCTTGGAAAAAAAAAACGAAAAAAAAACAAAAAAAAACGACAGAGTGCGTCCATAGACAGAAACGACAGACGGCGTCGATTGACAGAAAGACAGATGTTTATCTCCGGGTCAGTAAGAAAGAAAACACTGAAAAAATAGAAGAAAAAAACTAGAAAAACCTGACTTTGCTTACACAGAGATGCGTCGATTGATCTAGAAGGGCAGTAGACGTATTCTAGAAAATATATTTCGACTGTCTAGATGAGCGTTTTTGTTCCTAGTGACTAAGATGATTCTAACTTCTAGATTTATCTCTGACGTGTATAGATAGAAGTGTAACCTAGCTGGAATGTGTACATTCGTACGCGTATACATACGTAGATATCTAAATACGTACACGTGTAAATACGTATGTGTACATTGTTCATGTATGCATACCTACATGTATACATACGTACATGTATACATACGCATATGTATACATACGTACCTGTGTACATACGCACATGTGTACATACGTACACTCTTTTTATACATACGTACATGTATACATACATACGTCCATCTAGAAACACGAGAGAGACTCTAGAAGGACAAATATCCTCCCCTCCGGAACCCCCCCGGAACCCCACGGACTCCCCCGCTGGGGTCCCCCCGGCCCCCCTCCGGAACCTCCCGGAACCACCCGACCGCCCTAGATGCTCCCCGAATGCTCCCGGATCCACCAGAACCCCCAGGACACACACACCCCGATGCTACCGGACAGCACCCCCCACCCACACCCCCGATGCTTCCGGACGGGTGTCCTCAGCAACACACACAACTCCGGTATTAGCGGATTCCCGCGAACGGAAGATCCATATCCTGGAGGAGGAGGAGGAGGAGGAGGAGGGGGAGGAGGAGGAGGAGGAGAAAGAGGAGCAGGAGGAAGAGGAGCAGGAGGAAGAAGAGTAGGAGTAGTAGGAGGAGGAGAAAGAGGAGGAAAGAGGAGGAGGAAGAGGAGGAAAGAGGAGGAGAAAGAAGAGGAGGAAGAGGAGGAAAGAGGAGGAGGAAGAGGAGGAAATAGGAGGAAGAGGAGGAGATGGAGGAGGAAACAGGAGGAGGAAGAGGAGGAAAGAGGAGGAGGAGATGGAGGAGGAAAAGGAGGAGGAAGAGGAAAAGGAGGAGTAGGAGGAAAAGGAAGAGGAGTAGGATGTAGAGGAGTAGGAGGAAGAGGAGGAGAAAGAGGAGGAGGGAGGAGAAAGAGGAGGAGGAGGAGGAAGAGGAGGAAGAGGAGGAGAAAGAGGAGGAAGAGGAGGAGAAAGATGAGGAAGAGAAAGAGAAAAGGAGGAGGAGGAAAAGAGGAGGGGACGAGGAGAGGAGAAGGGGAGGAGGGAGGAGAAGGAGAGAGGGATAGAGGAAGGGAGAGGAAGAGGAGAGAGGAGGGGAGGAGGAGGGAGGAGGAGGAGGGGGAGAGGAAGGAGGAGGAGGGGAGGAGGAAGAGGTGACGCGGAGGAGGAGGGGTGAGAGAATACTTCGCGTGGAGATCGATGACCGTAACCCGTTTCATCTGCCCTCAGGATCCTTCAGGGGATGTCTGGGAGTGAGTGAGACTCTTCGGGCGCCAATGTCCGGGTGCCATAGGGTCATGAATACGTATCGAGACGGAAGCTGGCGCCAGACACTGCCATCATATTTGGAGCCGCCAGAGCCAGCGTGTCAACAGATGAACTATCACTTCCACGTGAAGGTGTGAATGTATATGTAAAGTACATACTGTATAGGGATGAGTGTATACGAAGGAGATTTTACGCACACACGTACACGTACGCATATGCACACACACACACACACACACACACACACACACACACACACACACACACACACACACACACATATATATATATATATATATATATATATATATATACAGTATATGTACATGTATATGTACACATCTATGCATATGTACATGTACATGTACATGTATGTGTATCAAGTATATATAGATATGTATGTGTATATACTAAAGGTTTATATCAAGAGCTGGAATGGGATTTCCAATAGCCCCTTTCACTTACGCTGAAGCCAGACGATTTTATTCACCTACAGAGCGTCCTCGCGTTCGAACCAGGACCTCAGTCGACCGAGACCCCAAGAGGACCCTCATCCGAACAAAATCGTCAGGTTGAGGTAGACAATGCTTCATTATAAATTATTTAAAGCCTTCCCTGCCAGCTACGAATCAGACCTAGAATTAAGCGGTCTAGATCATTTCTAATGAGGTCGAACCTCTCTTAAAGGGGTTGAATTCCTCTTAAAGGGATTGGATTCCACTTAATGCGGTTGGATCTCTCTTAAAGAGGTTGGATCCCTCTTAAAGGGGTTGCATTCTTCTTAAAATGGTTGGATCCCTCTTAATGCGGTTGGATATCTCTTAAAGGGGTTGGATCCCTCTTAAAGGGTTTGGATCCCTCTTAAAGGGATTGGATCCCTCTTAAAGGGGTTGGATCCCTCTTAAAGGGGTTGGATCCCTCTTAAAGGGGTTGGATCCCTCTTAAAGGGGTTGGATCCCTCTTAAAGGGGTTGGATCCCTCTTAAAGGGGTTGGATCCCTCTTAAAGGGGTTGGATCCCTCTTAAAGGGGTTGGATTCCTCTTAAAGGGGTTGGATCCCTCTTAAAGGGGTTGGATCCCTCTTAAAGGGGTTGGATCCCTCTTAAAGGGGTTGGATCCCTCTTAAAGGGGTTGGATCCCTCTTAAAGGGGTTGGATCCCTCTTAAAGGGGTTGGATCCCTCTTAAAGGGGTTGGATCCCTCTTAAAGGGGTTGGATCCCTCTTAAAAGGGTTGGATCCCATTTAAAGGGGTTGGATATCTCTTACAGGGGTTGGATCCCTCTTAAAGGGGATGTATTCTTCTTAAAAGGGTTGGATCCCTTAAAGGGGTTGGATCCTTTAATACAAATCCAACCCCATTAAGAGAGATCCAACCCCAAAGGATCAAACCCCGTTAAAAAGGATTCAGTCCCATTAAGAATGATCCAATCCCATTTTTGCAATCCAATCTCTTAAACCTATTGTTGAAGTTTAGGGATTTTATTCCAGCTGACGTCAGCTGATTTTATTCAGCTTTAAGGGGTAACTTTGGGTACGACTGAGATCATATTTCAGTTTCAGCTACAACTTCCGGTTCAATCGAGCTGATAGACTTTCTTGTTCAAAGAAGATTGGATCCTAAGGAGTAAATAAACTATTCCCTTTAAGGAAGATTTCAAGTGTCGTATTTTCGGGGTCGATGAGTTTATATTCATTTTTTTTTTTTTTTTT
>NC_134808.1:25176620-25186620 GCF_046742065.1 Oratosquilla oratoria | reverse complement strand
GGAGGGGGAAGGTGGAGGGGAAAGGTAGAGGAGGGAGAATGTGGAGGGTGAAAGGTGGAGGGGGGAGAGAGAACGGGGCAGGGGGAGAGGGAGAATGGGGCAGGGGGAGAGGGCCAAGAATGGGACAGGAGGAGGGGGCAGGGGGGCGAGGTGGAGGGAGAGAAATGTGAGGCAAGAGTAGGGAGAGAGAAGGATGGGGAGGGAAGGGAAGGGAAGGGGGGGATAGGTGAGGAAGGAAACGAGAGGAGGAATGAGCATGGGGAAGAGAGAAATGGAGGAGAGAGATTTGGGGAGGGAAAGGGGTTGGGGAGAGGTGAGGGGAGGGGGAGGAAGGAGAGGCAGAAGGGAGGAGAGTCGAGAGAGAAAAGGGACTGGGGAGAAGAGGGGAGAGGGGAGATGATGGGGAGAGATGGGGAGAGGAGAGAGATGGGGAGAGGAGAGAGATGGGGAGAGGAGAGAGATGGGGAGAGGAGAGAGATGGGGAGAGGAGAGAGATGGGGAGAGGAGAGAGATGGGGAGAGGAGAGAGATGGGGAGAGGAGAGAGGTGGGGAGAGGAGAGAGGTGGGGAGAGGAGAGAGGAGGGGAGAGCAGAGAGGAGGGGAGAGCAGAGAGGAGGGGAGAGCAGAGAGGAGGGGAGAGCAGAGAGGAGGGGAGAGCAGAGAGGAGGGGAGAGCAGAGAGGAGGGGAGAGCAGAGAGGAGGGGAGAGGAGAGAGGTGGGGAGAGGAGAGAGGTGGGGAGAGGAGAGAGGTGGGGAGAGGAGAGAGGTGGGGAGAGGAGAGAGGTGGGGAGAGGAGAGAGGTGGGGAGAGGAGAGAGGTGGGGAGAGGAGAGTGGTGGGGAGAGGAGAGTGGTGGGGGAGAGGAGAGAGGTTGGGGAGAGGAGAGAGGTTGGGGAGAGGAGAGATGTGGGGAGAGGATAGAGATGGGGAGAGGAGAGAGATGGGGACGGGAGAGGAAAAGGCTTGCAGTTAGGTATGAGTTTTCATATATTTTCGTTAAATATTTTTGACATATTTAGCACATTCTGGAACCTAACTTCAAAGGTCACATCCTTCTTGTGAATTAGGTCAATGTTACTCCCTGTTCCAATATGGCAACATTTACACACACACACGTGTGTGTGTGTGTATTCACTTGGTCTTTTGTATTCACTTGGTCTTTTGGATCACGTGTTGGACTCGTGATCGACAGCTATTTCCCTCCTGGAAGAGAGCTCAGAGCTCGTAGGTCCGATCTATGGGTAATGCTATGACCTTGCACACACACACACACCCAACTCCCCGCCCACGAGAGTTGGAGTAACACCCCTCAGCGCTGCGATGCTGATATTATTTCAGCCCCGGGCGAGGATCGAACCCGGACCTCCGTAGTGGCAGGCCAGAGCTCTAACCACAGCGCCATGAGAGGTGTGTATGTGTGTGTGTGTGTGTGTGTGTGTGTGTGTGTGTGTGTGTGTGTGTGTGTGTGTGTGTGTGTGTGTGTGTGTGTGTGTGTGTGTGTGAGCAGTATATATTCTTAACATTTGTTTTTGTTATGGACTGTAGTTTACTAGCGCTTCTATCCTTTTAATTCAATAGAAGAACTGACCCTGCTCCTATTTCTGGGTCACGACCTATCAAGAGTGTTCAAGCTGGGGTCCCTCTCACAGCTGAGTAAAATCGTCTGGAGTATCGACCACAAGCCGAAGGGAAAGGTTGTATTTAAGTTATTCGGACAATACAACCCCCTGACAAAGCAATACCCGGACAAAACAACCCCCCGAACAAAATAATCCCGGAAAAAACAGCCCCGGGACAAAACACCCTTGAAAAAAAAACGGATAAAACACCTCCCGGACAAAACACCCCCTAATGTATCTAATTATTTGGTGGTGGTAATGGTGATGGTATTGTTGACAATATTGCTATTTTAGTACCAAGTGGTAACTAGTTAATACATTTTTTTTTATCATGTTATTCTTTTCTACTACATTTATGACATAGTCTTACTGGAAACCCAACTGGTTAGATATATTTTAGAGGGTGTTTCCTCCGGAAGGAGTTTTGTCCTGGGGATGTTTTGTCCGTGGGTGTCTTATCCGTTTTTTTTCCTAGGGAAGTTTTGTCATACACTTCTATTGAAGCAGTCCATTTCACACACACACTGCATTGGTAGATATCGCGCGTGTGGAGTTGCCAATTAGCCTATATGGTCGTTAAATACTAATCAGCAACGGCCAAGTGGAAGTTGACCTGGGGAGGTCACGGACTCTAAGCGAGGTCACACGTGTGACCCAACACAACACTGACCCCGTTGTGACCGTCTCTCTGACGTCACAATAATTTTTTTTTGTTAATCTATATCTATTATGATTTTATTGGCCCATTATCTATTTTTGACCTAATCTAATCTCCATATTGCTTTCATTTCTCTCTCTCTACTCTCTCTTAGATTTTCTTCCCTTACTTTCACTTCTTTTTTCTTTTCTTTTTTCTTCTACCTCTTTCCTTACCTTCTTCCCTCACTCATTCCCCTCTCTTTCATTCACTCACTCACACGCTCACTAAATCTCTCTCTCTCTCTCTCTCACGCACACACACGCACACGCACACGCACACACACACACACACACACACACACACACACACACACACACACACACACACACACACACACACACACACACACACACACACACACACACACACACACACACACACACACACACACACACACACACACACCTGTACCGTGTATATACAGTACTCTAAGTTTTATATTTTGAATCAGCTTTTGCATTGTATTATTGTCAGTGTACTACTGCTATTGAAATAAACCTATTATTATTATTATCATTATTATTATTATTATTATTATCACACACACACACACACACACACACACACACACACAGTGGCGCATTGGTAGAGTTCCCGACCGCCACTACGCGGTCCGGGTTCGAATCCCACCCACGGCTGAAATAATTTCAGTATCGCTACGCTGTGATTCGTTACTCCAACTCTCGTGGGCGGGGAGTTGGGTGTGTGTGTGTGCGTGTAAGGTCACAGCATTACCCATAGATCGGTCATATATGAGCTCTGAGTTCTCTTCCGGGAGGGAAATAGCTGTCGATCACGAGTCCAACACGTGATCCAAGACCATGGTGAATCACACACACACACATACACACACACACACACACACACACACACACACACACACACACACACACACACACACACACACACACACACACACACACACACACACACACCATGCCCGGACATTTTGGCCAGGATATTTGGGCCTTGGACGTTTTAGCCTCGTGACATTATCGACCCTGGACGTTTCGGCCCCACTACTAGATACCGCTGTGTGATGTCTTATATCAGCTCATTACATTTTAGCTAGAACACCTCCATTCAGACAAATATATATGTTACAAACTAATTTATATTTCATTAATTCATTATGAATCAATTTCTATTTGATTCATATCCTTGATGTCGAATTTTTTGGTTTCACAAATGAATTTATTTTGTTCATTTATCACAAGTTTGTTTTTATCTAATTCATATGAAATGAATACCTATTCTTTAATTGAATTTGAATAAATCCGTAAACGTGTTTACTACATGTACATATCTGATAAGGTATTCAAGAATAAAATGGAGTGTACTTTATTCATTTTATACAAGTTTATACGTTTTCTTGGTTGATATTGAAAACAATATATTATTTGATGTTATGTTATTTGACGCAGCCCGAAGGGATTTCTCCCCGTCTTCTCCTTTTATGCATGGGGGGACGGAGAGGGGGGGGGGTCGCCGATTTAATGAAGCGGCCTTGCTGTGGATGTGCTGTGTCTTGCGACACTGCTTCTGACCCAGGGCAGTGGACAAGGTGCAGGGATGACCAGTCATCCAGGAGGTGCTAAGATAAGAGGGAGGGTGGAGGGGTGTGGAGTGTATTCAGGGATGGAATGGGTGGGAATGATTTTATGCCTTTTCCTTTTTGGCTACCTCCCTTGTAAGGGGGAAAAAGCCTTGGTATATGTATGTATATGTATGTATGTTATTAACCAAAATAACTGAGTTATAAGGTATTTTAGAGGGAACAGTAATATGAAGACAAACGTGCGGGACCAAAACGTCCGGGACCGGAATACCCGGGGTCAAAATGTCCGAGACCGAAATGTCCGTCGTTTAAACGTGCGGGGACAAAACGTCCAGGCCAAAACGTCCGAAGCCAGAATATCTGGTGCCAAAACGTCCGATACCAAAATGTCCGGGTCCGAAACGTCCAGGGCCAAACGTTCGGGACCAAACGTCTGCAGCCATAACGTCAGGGACCGAAACGTCCTACATGCCACTCCCCACACACACATACACACACACACGTGATCCAAGACCATGGTGAATCACACACACACACACACACATACACACACACACACACACACACACACACACACACACACACACACACACACACACACACACACACACACACACACACACACACACACACACACACACACACACACACACACACACACACACGCATGCACACACACACACACACAAACACACCCACGCATTCTCGCACACACACACACACACACACACACACACACACACACACACACACACACACACACACACACACACACACACACACACACACACACACACACACATGCACACACACACACACGCATGCACCCGCACACACACGCATGCACCCGCACACACACACACACACACACACACACACACACACACACACACACACACACACACGACTCAGTGGCGCCGTTGGTAGAGTCCCCGACAGTCACTACGGTGGTCCGGGCTCGAATCCTGCCCAGAGCTGAAATAATTCCAATATCGCTACGCTTCGAGTCGTTACTCCAACTCTCGTGTGCGGGGAGTTAGGGGTGTGTGTGCGTGTAAGGTCACAGCATTACCCACAGATCGGCCATACGAGCTCTGAGCTCTCTTCCGGGACGGAAATAGCTGTCGATCACGAGTCCAACATGTGATCCAAAGACCGAGATGAATCACACACACACACACACACACACACACACACACACACACACACACACACACGCACACACACACACACACACACACACACACACACACACACACACACACTTGCATTTATACTGTCTATGTCTATTATTGTCTATCTTTATGTATTTTAAGAAGGGGCAAATAAGCAGGCAGTTAGATGAATGTATAAATAGATAGGTGAATAGGTAAATACGAACATAGATTAATAGAATTATTGATTGGTGGAAGTAGATCATCAAATAAATCAATCAAATAATAAATGAAAAAATAATGAATGAATAAATGAATAAAGAAGTAAATGAATAGAAAATAAATTGATAAATGAACACATAAACAAGAACAAATAAATAGAAATAAATGAATAGAGAAGTGAAAGGATAAGAAATGTAATAAATAAACAAATGCATAAATGAATAGATAAATGAATGAATGATTAAATAATTGATAAAGATATATAAACAAATAAAGAAATAAACAAATGAATAAATAGATAAATAAACAAATTAACCAATAAGAAATAAATAAGCAGTGACAAATAAAAATAAATATAGATAAACAAAATTAATAATCAATGAGTTAATGAACAAGTAAATAAACATGAAAACAAATAAAAAAGCGAATAAATAAATTAATAGATATATGAGATATAAGTAAAATACAAATAAAGTGTCCTTAGATGACCTCTCCGAAAGAAAAATCATTCCATGCCAATTAGTAATGTTGGATTTTTTTTTTTTTTTTTTTTTTTTAAGAAAGCGTTCAAAACACTAACTCCAAGTCAAGTTCCAATGTTGGAGAGGTGGAGTTTTAATTTTCTATTCCTTTCTTTTTCAGAAAGCGGTCAAAATGAAGAGGCGGGCAAACGATCATGAGGAGGCGACTTCCAGAGCCTCCCTCGTTGAAAAGGTCACTGATTAACCCCCGACCCTTCGGTTCTCCTCTCCCTGGAGGTCAGTCCCGGTGACCTGGGTTGACTTGACCTGACCCAAGTCATCCCGACGGAAACTGAAGGTTTCGAGTTACGTCACAGGGTCAAGATGGACGTCCGCCGGAGGAGGAGGAGGAGGAGGAGGAAGAGGAGGAGGATGTGTAAGAAAAGGAAAAGTAGGAGGGAAAGAGGAGGAAGAGGGGAAGAGGAGGAAGAGGAGATTGAACAAGAGGAGGAAGAGAAAGAGTAGATTGAACAAGAGGAGGAAGAAGTAGAGGTGTTTGAAGAAGAGGAAGAAGAGGAAGAGAAGATTGAACAAGAGGAGGAAGAGGTGTAGAAATAGGAAGAGGAAGAGATGTAGGAACAGGAGGAGGAAGAGATGTAGGAACAGGAGGAGGAAGAGGTGTAGGAATAGGAGGAGGAGGAGGAAGAGGTGTAGGAATAGGAGGAGGAAGAGGTGTAGGAATAGGAGGAGGAAGAGATGTAGGAACAGGAGGAGGAAGAGGTGTAGGAACAGGAGGAGGAAGAGGTGTAAGAATAGGAGGAGGAAGAGGTATAGGAATAGGAGGAGGAAGAGGTGTAAGAATAGGAGGAGGAAGAGGTATAGGAATAGGAGGAAGAGGTGTAGATGTGGTGAACAGCCCCCACATGTGCCTCTACGCGATATTTTGGCTTATAGTATCGCCGCTGCAGAAATGGGATGGACAAGGAATTTATATGTTGTGTAGAAATAGCTGGCCTTCGGCCTTGTATTACTTTTGTATAGGTTAAGCCCATATTACGCCTGTACTACAGGCATTTGTATCCTCATGAAAACACAGTCTTGGCCCTGCCGAAGCCATGTTCCCGCGAGGCTGGGTCCTCCGCTACCTTTCGGTACGCAAGATGTGTATATAAGGAAACAGGCTTGGGTCTCCATGTTCAGTGCGCGACCCAAGGCCCGTGGTCACTTTTGCGGTTAGGGCATGCCTCCAAGCCCGACCGTCGACCCAGCCTAGGTCGACACTCGCACTAACCAGAATATTGAGCTTCATTCACTCCCTCGGCACCAAAGCACAAGCAACGTTCCTGCATGTTACATAGGGATAGGAGGAAGAGATGTAGGAAGAGGAGGAGGAGGAGGAGCAGAAGAAAACCTCTTACAACCAGGGGACTGAGGGGGAAGGGGATCAGGGGAGGGGGATTGAGGGTGGGGGAGAGGAAGTGGATGGGGTGGGGCAGTGAGGGGGTGGTGGAGGGGGAGTGAGGGGACGGGGGAGGGAAAGAGGTCACCAATTACATCATTCCGGCTGTCAACAAACTATTCTAATCTATTATCTTTGTTGTCATTCTTATCTCTTATCTCTGCGATGTCTCCTCGGTAGCGGAGACATACTCTTCCGTACCTGTTGATACCTTTCTCTGTCCCTCCTCCTGCCGCCAGGTGATTCTATTCAGTTCTATGATACTGCTCGATTCCTTGCGTGACGTCACACTGGTTCATTGCGTGACGTCACAATGGCTCTTCTCGTGACGTCATGCTAGTTCATTGCATGACGTCATACTAGTTCATTTCGTGACATCACATAGGTTCATTGCGTGATGTCACCTAGGAACCAATTTGACGTCGCCATGGAAGCATGGCGTCACACAATGAACCAGTGTGACGTCACGAAGGTACCAGCATGGACGTCAAGCAAGGGACAAATATAACATCACTAAGGAACCAGTGTGACGTCACACAAGAACTTTTGTGACACCATGCAAAGAAATGTGACGTCGCAAAAGGAACCAGTAGGATGTCATACAAGAACAAATATGACGTCACACGGAACCAGTGTGACGTCACACAATACAAGTGCAACGTTACGCAAGGAACTAGTGTGACGTCACACAAAGAAGCAGTGCGATATAACGCAAGGAAGGAGTGTGACATCACGAATGGAAGAAGTGTGACGTTACAGATGGAAGCACTGTGACGTCACTCAAGGAGCCAGTGTGACATCATGCAAGGAACCAGTGTGACATCACGCAAGGAACTAGTGTAACATCACGCAACGAAGCTCTGTGGCGTCTCTTAAGGAACCAGTGTGACGTCACGCAAGGAAACACTAGCGTCACACTAAGCAGTGTGACGTCACTCATAGAACTAGTGTGACGCCACCAAAGGAACTATTGTGACGTCACCAAAGGAGCTAGTGTGACGTCACCAGAGGAACTAGTATGTCACTAAAGGAACTAGTGTGACCTCACCAGAGGAACTAGTATGACGTCACTAGAGGAACTAGTATGACGTCACCAGAGGAACTAGTATGACGTCACCAAAGGAACTAGTGTGACGTCACCAGAGGAATTAGTATGACGTCACCAGAGGAACTAGTATGACGTCACTAGAGGAACTAGTATGACGTCACCAGAGGAACTAGTGTGACGTCACGCATGCAAGATTGAGAAACATTATATTCTCTGGATATAAATTTTCTCCCGCGTCTTGTCTATGGTTCTCCTGTGAGAGAGGCGATATGGAGACCAAAGTTGCGGAGAAGAAGGAGATAAGATAGCTCAGCTTGTGTGTCATGAGTTTTGATTTATGATCTCCTCCCCGCGTGTCACCGCCGCTGTGGAGCCTTGGTTTCAGCCTCACTCCTTGTGACGCCTGAGGCCAAGATAGATCCAGCGTGTCGGCATGGGTTGTGGGTTTTATGTGGTAATCTCGATATGGTTGGGTTTTGGGTTGGGATGGGGATGGATGCTCTCTGTGAGGAGAGCTGCTCAAAGGAAGCTTTTCAATGGACAGCTACTCAAAGGGCAGCTACTCAGAGGACAGCGTCTAAAAAAAAAAAAAAAAAAAAAAAAAAAAAAAAAAAAAAAAAAAAAAAAAAAAAAAAAAGAAAAAAGAGGAATTTGAACAACACATATTTTGTTTCAATATAGGTTAGGTCTTGATATGATTCGATTTTGAGTTGGGATGTGAATGTCTACTTTGAGGAAGGCCTCTCAAAGGATTCTCAAAGAGCTTCTAAAAAAGAATATATAAGAAAATAAATAAATAGAAAAATAACACTAACATTTGACCAACATATTTTGTTTCAATATAGGTTGGTTTCGATGTGTCCCGTAAAAAATAACACTGATATTTATTTATCAAACAACTACAACATACCAGAAAGAAAACAAACCTAATCCTATATAAAACAAATAAAACGAAAAATTATGAAACGCAAAACACAACGAAGATCCACCCGAGATGAATAACAGGAACTATGCGACGGTGTTCTTATCTACGTACAACAAATCCCCATCAACTCGTCGCCCAATCTTATCAAATCTCCTGATAATCTCCACCATCTGCCGCTTATCTACCATCTGACGGGTCCTACATTCCTGTCTACGTATCTGCCTGAATATTAATTTGCTTATAGCCGAATCCGGCTTATCTACCTTTCTACCTACATATCTACCTTTGTTTACATACAAGGGCATGTGGTCAACAGCGTGGGTTAATACATACACGTATACGTACACGCATACATAAGCGCACACATACCGGGTACATACGCACATTTATGTACGCATACACAACACACATACACATGTACATAAATAGTCACGTGCGTGCGCACATAAACACACACACGTACATAAACACGTGCGTACACACACACACACACACACACACACACACACACACACACACACACACACACACACACACACACACACACACACACACACACACACACACACACACACACACACACACACACACACACACACACACACACACACACATACACATCAGTCTTCTTACAAGCTCATACGTCCCTCCTACTTCTCTTCCTCCTCCTCCATATCCTCTTCATCTTCCTCCACTTTTTTCCTCTTTCCCCTTCCTCCTCCTCTTCCTCTTCTTACATGTTCAGCTTTCTATAACTCTCCTCCTCCTCCTCCTCCTCCTCCTCCTCCTCCTCTTCTTCCTCCTCCTCCTCCTCCTCCTCTTCCTCCTCCTCTTCCTCCTCCACCTCTTCTCCCT
>NC_134808.1:25149120-25169120 GCF_046742065.1 Oratosquilla oratoria | reverse complement strand
CTGTATACGGATACGCAACAAGTGGGTACAATATCCTGTTGCACCGTATCGTATCACTAGGTGGTACGCAAAGATGATACGATACGTGGAAATGCAACAAGTGTGGACGCGGCTTAAGGTGTTTAGGGTTCCGTGCCTTCCCCTGTGTTTATATTCTCCATCATCCAAATCGTATACATATGTATATATATATATATATATATATATATATATATATATATATATATGTGTGTGTGTGTGTGTGTGTGTGTGTGTGTGTGTGTGTGTGTGTGTGTGTGTGTGTGTGTGTGTGTGTGTGTGTGTGTGTGTGTGTGTGTGTGTGTGTGTGTGTGCGCGTTTACCTAATTGAAGTAGACAGAAGGAGCAACGTTCGTAAGGTTCCGTCTCTTCTTCTCCAATTAACATAGATTAAAAATCATATAATTGTAATTCTGTGTGTGTGTGTGTGTGTGTGTGTGTGTGTGTGTGTGTGTGTGTGTGTGTGTGTGTGTGTGTGTGTGTGTGTGTGTGTGTGTGTGTGTATGTGTATGTGTATCTGTGTGTATCTGTGTGTATGTGTATGTATATGCATGTATGTGTATGTGTATGTATATCCATGTATGTGTATATGTATGCGTAAGTGTGTATGTATGCGTAAGTGTGTATGTATGCGTACGTGTGTGTATGTGTACCTGTGTGTGTATGTGTGCGTCTGTGCGTATGTGTGTATGTATATATATGTTCTTGTGTGTGGGCTTGCATATACTTACATGTATACATATAAGTATATTTGCATGCATAACTCCACTTGTGCGAGAGTTTGTGTATGTGCTTACTTGGGTGTGAATATAGTTGCATATGCACACACACACACACACACACACACACACAACACACACACACACACACACACACACACACACACACACACACACACACACACACACACACACACACACACACACACACACACACACACACACACACACACACACACACACACACACACACACGTATGCTTGCGTGCACAAGCATGGGCGAGCTCCCTTGTCTTAACCCATCTCGTGAGAAAGCAAAGACCGACACGCCCTCACGGTCTCACGCAAAGATCCTAAAACCCATTCCGCCGTTAGACAGAATCAAGTCTCAGCATTAAGTCAATCATAAACAAACTGAATCAATTGATAGATGGTAATCGTTAAAGCCTTCTAACCTTTCACTTGAACAGACAGACAGACAGAAACAGACAGACAGACAGATAGACAAATAAAAATAAGTAAACAAATAGATAAATAAATAGAGTGAATAGAGTAAGGAATGCGTAGACCAAGTGATGTTAGTATAGAATAATTAAAAATAAATATATGATTAGTGGTATAGGGAAAAAGATATTTACTTGTAAATGATTAAACACAATAGATAAATGTACATGTAAATAAAAGAAAATGAATAAAAGAAAAAATAATTCAATTAACTAAACAAGCAAGGTAAACCATAGAAAGATAAATGAATAAATAAATAAATGAATAAATGAATAAATAGATAAATTCATAAATGAACAAAACCACAAACACGAAATATAAAGGCATTCCTAATGTAATGAAAATAAAAGAAAAAATAATTCAATTAACTAGACAAGTAAGATAAACCATACAAAAATAAATAAATAAATGAATAAATGAATAATTAGATAAATTCATAAATGAACGAAACCACAAACATGAAATATAAAGGCATTCCTAATGTAGTATACGGGATTCGAACCTAATTTAGCTTCCAGAATAGACTTTTCGGATCGGTTGCACTCCCTTCCCTCCAAACCCCACCCAGCCGGTTCCCCCCTCCCCCTTTCCCCTTTCTCCTTCCCCCTAGGGGGGGGGGCATCTGACCCCGATGAAGCACCCCGGGGGGAAAGTGGGACCGAAGTGTTAGGTGGGATTTCTATTTTCGAAATCCCAGGGGATTTATTTATCCATTTATATGCATATATACTTATTTGATTAATTAATCTGTTCATCTATTTATCTATTTGTTTACTTATTTATTTGCTATCTATTTATTTAGTTATCTAGTTACTTCTTTGTGTATTTATTCATCTTTTAGTGAGATTAACTTTTTACTAATATTTGATGATTTTATTTAATTAGAGCATATAATGACGGAAGAATGAGGAGGGAGAGCAAGGGAAGGAAGGGGAAGAGGAAGAGGAGGAAAAGAGGAGGAAAAGAGGAAAAGAAGAAGAAGAAGAAGAAGAATAAGAAGAGGAGGAAGAAGAGGAAGAAGAGGAGGAGGAAGAAGAGGAGGAAGAAGAGGAGGAGGAAGAGGAGGAGTAAGAGGAGGAAAAGGAGAAGGATGATGAAGATTAGGTCTCAATCAACCTAGAGTCCACTCTTGTTCGTGCCCTCCCTCCTCTCCCTCCCACCCACTCCCTCTCTCTCTCTGCAGAAAAAAAAGATGTCATTCTTTCCCCCTTCCGTCCTTTCATCAGTCACGATACACTAGTGAAGTACATCAAATTCTGTACATTTTGTACATTCTACAAGGGGAAGAAGGTGAGGAGCCTACGCCAGGAGGCGCTGAGTAGCTTCAGCCAAAGCCGTCACCTTTGCCCTGAGAGGAGGTAACAGTTACTGCTGGGAATTGGGGAGTGGTGCGGGATTCGAACCCTCAAAGCAGTCGTCTTTACCTTGAACGCAAGTAACAGTCACTGCTAGGAATTGGGGAGTAGTGCGGGATTCGAACCCTCAAAGCCGTCACCTTTGCCCTGAGCGCAGGTACCAGCTATTACTGGGAAGTGGGGAGGAGTGCGGGATTCGAACTCCTAAAACACCTTTGCCTTGAGTGCAGGTAACAGTCAATGGTGGGAATTGGGGAGTAGTGCGGGATTCGAACCCTCAAAACCAACACCTTTGCCCTGAGCGCATGTAACAGTCAATGTTAGGAACTGGAGAGGAGTGCGGGATTCGAGCCCTCAAAACAGTTATCTTTGCCCTGAGTGCAGGTAACAGTCAATGGTGGGAATTGGTGAAGAGTGCAGGATTCGAATCCTCAAAACCGCCATCTTTGCCCTTAGCACAGGTGACAGTCATTGCTGTCAATTGGGGAGGAGTGCGGGATTCGAATCCTCAAAACCGCCATCTTTGCCCTTAGCACAGGTGACAGTCATTGCTGTCAATTGGGGAGGAGTGCGGGATTCGAACTCTCAACAAAGCAAATGGGAGAACACCACACATCCAATTACGCTCCTAGACGATGTATTAAAACAATATATGCATGGAAACTTATATTACAGTTTTTGACAAGGAGTAGGAGGAGGAGGAAGAGGAGAGGGAGGAGGAGAGGGAGGAGGAGAGGGAGGAGGAGAGGGAGGAGGAGAGGGAGGAGGAGAGGGAGGAGGAGAGGGAGGAGGAGAGGGAGGAGGAAAAAGAAGAAGAGGAGGGGGATAAGGAGGAGGAGGTGGTGAGGGAGAACATGGATAAAGAGGAGAAAGAGAAAAAGAGGAGGAGGAGGAAGAGAGGGAGGAGGAGGAGAAGAGGGAGGAGGAGGTGAACAAAGAGGAGTAAGAAAAAGATGAGGATAAGGAGAAGTAAAAAAAAAAAAGAGGAGAATAAGGAGGAGGAGGAGGGGAGGGAGGGCATGGATGAAGAGGAGAAAGAAGGAGGAGGAGGAGAAGAGAGAATATGAAGAAGAGGAGGAGGATAAGGAGGAGGAGAGGGAGGGCGTGGATAAAGAGGAGAAAGAGAAAGAAGAGGAGGAAGAGGAGAATGTGGAAGAAGAAGATGAGGATAAGGAGGGGAAGGACAACATGGATAAAGAGGAAAAAGAGAAAGAGGAGGAGGACGAGGAGGACAAGGAGGGGGAGTAGGAGGAGGAAGAGGAGGAAAATTAGTAATAGGATAAGTAGGGCGGGGATGAGGGGGAAGACGAGGAAGGGGAGGAGGAGGCGGCGGAGGAGGAGGAGGAGGAGGAGGGAGGAGGAGGAGGAGGGAGGACAATGTGGAGTAGAAGGCGAAGGAGAAAGAGGACAAGAATGAGGATGAGAAAGAGAACAAGAAGGGGGAGGAGGAGGAGGAAGAGGAAGAGCAGCAGGAGGAGGAGGACTAAAAGGACTATGAGGACAAGGAGGAAGAGGTTGAGGAGGAGGAATAGGAGGGGGAGAAGTATAAGGAGGGGGTGGAAGGGGAGAAAAAGGACGAGGAGGAGGAAGAGGAGGACAATGAGGAGGACGAGGAGGAGGAAGAGGAGAAAGAGGAGTAGGAGGAGAAGAAGGACGAGGAGGAAGAAGGGGAGGAGGAAGGGGAGGAGGAGAAAGAGGAGGAGTAAGAGGAGTTGGAGGAGGACGAGGAGGAGGAGAAAGAGGAGGAGAAAGAGAGAGAGGAGAAAGAGGTGTAAGAGGAATAAGAGGAGGAAGGGGTGGAGGAGGAAGGGGTGGAGGAGGAGGAGGAAGAGGAGAAAGAGGGAGGAGGAAGAGGAGGAGGAAGAGGAGTATGAGGAGAAGTAGGAGGAGGAGTACAGGGAAAAGTAGGAGGAGGAGGAGGAGAAGGAGTAGGAGTGGGAGGGGGAGGAGGAGTAGGAGGAGGAGGAGTACAGGGAAAAGTAGGAGGAGGAGGAGGAGAAGGAGTAGGAGTGGGAGGGGGAGGAGGAGTAGGAGGAGGAGGAGGAGGAGGAAGAAGAGGAGGGAGAAGATGGTGGGCGTGTAAGATATGCAACGATGCGAAAGGGGGGCTTTTCCATAATTGATATATAGCGTGAGCTCAGCCTGTCAGGCTTCTTTCCTGTCCCCCCCTTAACCCCCCTTAGCCCCCCTAACCCCTCTAACCCCTCTAACACCCCCCCCCCCCATCCTCCCGGTGTCTTCCTCCTGTGTCTGTGTGTCTTTCGAGATGAAAGGTTTTGAGAGTGAAGCAGTGGAGGGTGAGGGTGAGAGGATGAGGGGGACGCTTCTCTTGCCGTATCTGAGGTACTGGGTGTTTGTATATATATATATATATATATATATATATATACATATATATATATATATATATATATATATATATACGTACATACATACGTACATACATATATACATATGCATACATACATATACATACATTACATACATACATACATTACACACACACACACACACACACACACACACACACACACACACACACACACACACACACACACACACACACACACACACACACACACACACACAGGTCCCTCCCAAAGAGAGAGAGAGAGAGAGAGAGAGAGAGAGAGAGAGAGAGAGAGAGAGAGAGAGAGAGAGAGAGAGAGAGAGAGAGAGAGAGAATTTCATACTCCCTCTTGCCTTCCCTCCCCCCTCCCCCAACACCCCCCCAAACCCAGCCTTCCTCTCTCCCCTACCCTCCCCCTCCTTCTTCGTCTCCTCCTTTTATTATTATTTTTTTTTTTTTAATTTTCTTCGTCCTGACTTTTTCCTCTTTCTTCGTGTCGACCCTTTGTCTTCCTTACTTTTTTCATTTTACTCTTTTTTTTTCTTTTTTGTTATAACGATCATCTTCATTTTTCCTTTTCTTCTCTTTATGTCTCAGATTCTTTCGGTATATCTAATATTCTCTCGGAGTCTCTTAAAATCTCTCAGTGCCTCTCAGTTTTTCAGAGTCTTCTCGTGTCTCCCAGAGCCTCTCAGAGTCCCTCGATGTCTGTCAGTCTCTCAGCATCTGTAAGTGTGTCTCAAAGTCTTTTAATCTTTCAATATCTCTCATTCTCTCAGTGCCTCTCAATCTCTCTCAGTATCTTTTAGAATTTCTCAAAGTCTCTCAGAGTCCAGAGTCTCTCAGATTTTCTCAGATTCTCTCAGAGCCTCTCAGTTTCTTTCAGAGCCTCTCAGTTTCTCTCAGTCTCTCAGGGTCTCTTAGCGTCTATCAACATCTCTCAGAGTCTCTCGGTGTCCCTTAGTGTCTGTCACTCTCTCAGTTTCTCTCAGTGTCTCTCAGAGTCTCTCAGAGTTTCTCAGAGTTTCTCAGAGTCTCTCAGAGTCTCTCAGAGTCTCTCAGAGTCTCTCAGAGTCCCTCAGAATCTCTCAGAGTTCCCCAGAGTTCCCCAGAGTCTCTCAAAGTCTCTCAAAGTCTCTCAAAGTCTCTCAGAGTCTCTCAGAGTCTCTCTCACTCGATCTCCGCGCCGGCAAGGAACCGCAACTATCGTTATCTATATTACTGTAGATATCGGCGAGCAAATCGACAGGATCAGTGATAGATAGGATGTTGTTTATCTCAATAAATAACAGGTCAAAAACCCTCGTTATTGTTTTATTTGTTTGTTTGTATCAGAAGCGTCTTTTATAGTTTTACTTGCTTTGTTTGCGTGATTGTTCAAAGTGTGTTTTTATGTAACAATTGATAATATACGAATCTATTTTCTATGAATGTCAATATACTTATGCAAATATCATTATTGTTGATCATTTTGTATGTTTTCTATATAAAGATACAGTGTAGCGAAGATACAAAACAAGAATAAGTTAGATATATTATCTATTTTTGTCCATTATTACTATATACCTGGGAGCTCGTACTCTCACTCCTCTCCCTCTTTCTTTCCCTTCCTCTCCCTTTCTCCTCTCCCTCCCTCCTCTCCATCTTTTATTTCCTTCACCTTCCTTCCTTTCCTCTCTCCCTCTTTCTCCTCCCTCTCTCCCTCCCTTCTCTCTCTCCTTCACTTCCCTATCCCCCTTTCCTTCTCTCACCTTTCTCCTCTCCCTCCCTCCCTCTCCCTCCCTTGCTCTTCTCCTTCCCTCTCTTGTTCCCTTCACCTTTCTTCCCTCCCTTTCCCTCCACCTCTCTCTCCCACCCTCTTTTCCCTCTCTTCCTCTCTCTCTCCCTCCCTTTCCTTCCCTCCCTCCCTCCCTTTCCTTCCCTCCCTCCCTCCCTTTCCTTCCCTCCCTCCCTCACGTCTCTCCCTCCCTCCCTCCCTCCCTCACGTCTCTCCCTCCCTCCCTCCCTCACGTCTCTCCCTCCCTCCCTCCCTCACGTCTCTCCCTCCCTCCCTCCCTCCCTCACGTCTCTCCCTCCCTCCCTCACGTCCCTCCCTCCCTCCCTCCCTCCCTCCCTCCCGTCTCTCCCTCCCTCCCTCCCTCACGTCTCTCCCTCCCTCCCTCACGTCTCTCCCTCCCTCCCTCACGTCTCTCCCTCCCTCACGTCCCTCTCTCCCTCCCTCACTTCCCTCTCTCCCTCCCTCACGTCCCTCCCTCACGTCTCTCCCTCCCTCCCTCCCTCACGTCTCTCCCTCCCTCCCTCACGTCTCTCCCTCCCTCCCTCACGTCTCTCCCTCGCTCCCTCACGTCTCTCCCTCCCTCACGTCTCTTCCTCCTTTCTTCCTTCCAACCCTCTCTCTTCTTTCCTCCCTTCCTCACTCCTCCCTCCCCCTTCCTCTTTCTCCACCCTCCCTCCCTCCTTTTCTGCTTTCCTCCTCTCCCTCCTTCTCACCCTTCCTCCTCCTCTCCCTCCTTCTCACCCTTCCTCCTCCTCTCCCCCCCTCACTTACTACAACATCCGGACATGAAGACTCTCTCTTGGTATTAATCTGCTCAATCTCGCTCATCAACGTTTCGAAAAAATAAAATAAAATAAAATAAAAACTCAAAATTTGGTGAAGAACGAGCTTCCGACTTCTGGCGGCGTTTCTTTCGATTATTGTCGACTCTGGAGTCTATGGTATCAAGAATTCGCTCGTTTATAATCGATTCGTTACACACACACACGCACGCATACACGCGCGTAAACACACACACACACACACACACACACACACATATTATATATATATATATATATATATATATATATATATATATATATATATATATATATATTGTATGTGTATGTGTGCGTGTGTGTGTATGTGTGTGTGTGTGTGTGTGTGTATGTGTATGTGTATGTGTGTGTGCGTGTGTGTGTGTGTGTGCGTGTGTACGTATTGGCATGTGTTTACACATATGTATTCATGCTTATATGTATACATAAGCATCTGTGCTTAAATCTGTGTGAGAGAATCCTAAATCCCGAGATCCAGTCAAGGTTAACTTAATCCCTCTTAATCGGGTTCAACGCGGTTAGCAGAGACTAACTGAAGTGATGACGAGACCAGATTTGGTCGTGAGTCCGTGAGAAAAGTCCTGTGAGACCAAAATTTCGTGAGAAGAAGTCCGAGATACAAGGATTCACGTGAGTGTACACGCACGCACGCACACATGAACATAAGCATACACACACACACACACACACACACACACACACACACACACACACACACACACACACACACACACACACACACACACACACACACACACACACATACACACACACACACATACACACTTACACACCCATACATAAATACACGCCGGACACGTGACCTGAGCCCCCGTCCCTTCTTGCTTACCTCGCTACTTCTGTATAGATACATGTTCTCCACTCTGTAATTCACATCTGCTGAAGAGGATCACAGTTAGTGATCGAAATATACGTATCTTTTTACTTTCGCTTATTCTTCTCCGAAAGTGGGTCATTAGTATTATACATACAAACATACATGCATACATAAATATATATATATATATATATATATATATATATATATATATACATATATACAGACAGACATATATGTACATGTATATGTCTACACACAAGGAGGTTTCTCCCCTTTATATAGGGGTTGCTGCATCAAAAAATACACATGTACACATATACATTAGTCATATTCAAAAGCAATGCAGCGAGGCACAGTTCTTCTGTAGCTAAGGCCAGAAGCGCTGGTTATTGGTGAAAACTAACAGTCTAAGCGCTTTTGTTAAGTCATTAATATTTTTGGGCATTAAAGGATTCAAAATGGGATCAAGGTAATTCTGTTAACTGGAGGAGGAGGAGGAAGATGAAGAGGTGAAGGAGGAGGAAGAGGACTAAGATCTGGAAGAGGAGGCAGAGGAGGAGGAAGTGAAGGCAGAGGAGGAGGATAAGGAGGAGGAGGAGGAAGAGAAAGCAGAAAAGGAGGAAGAGGATGAGGAGGAGTGGAAATAGGAGGAGTAAAAGTTATAGAAAAAGGAAGGAGGAATAGAAGATAAAGAATAGAAAAAAGACTGCTAGAACAAAGGGATCAGTACTATTCGGTACGCAAAAAGTTGCCGTCTGACGATTTTATTCGGCTTTGGAGTTATGTCATTACGACGAACTCGTTCCGCCGTCAGGCAGTTTCAAACAGTTTCCATATTCGACGCTAGAAGCTGCTTAGACTTAAACCAATACTCTCAGAGACCTGAGCTGAGCGCTATACCTATTAGACCACACCATCACACCCTCTTCCCCCTAAGAAAAAAAAAAAAAAAAAAAAAAAAATAGGACAAAAAACCAACATTGACTCCATTTCCATTGGGAAGACAAACTATGATATTTACATAAACGAACAATTGTGTTTTTATGATCAAACACCGACCCCCATGTTTGACTGAAAACAAACCACGCTTGTTTACTATTGTCTACGCCGCGTTCGTACGGGTAAACACAAAAGCATATATGACTTTGTCATCGACATTAGGGTTAATTATACATGGGAACAACAATTGAGAAAGTTGTGATTGATTATACATCAACTGGTGCCGGATGTGATCGATGATGAAAAACATTGTGCTTTCGACTCGAAGAGTAAATTTCATTCTCGCTCATTACAGGACAAGCGGCCAGGAATATCCCTAATTCAATTCATTGACGGTGGGGAGAGGGGGAGAGAGGGGGAGAGGAGAGGGAGAGGGGAGAGGAGAGGGAGAGGGGAGAGAGGGGGAGAGAGGGGAGGGAGAGCAGGGCGAAGGAAGGGGAGGGAGAGAGGGAGGAGAGGGAGAAGGGGAAGCGAGGGGGGGAAGCAGGGGAGGAGGGAGGAGGGGAGCGGGGAGGAAGGAAGAGGGAGGAGGAAGGGAGGAGGGAGGAGGAAGGGAAGAGGGAGGGGAGTGGGGAGGAGGAATGGGGAAGGAGGGAAGCGAGGGGTGGGGGAAGTGAGGGGGAGGGAGAGGGAGGGGAGGTCGAAGGAGGGGAGGGAGAGGAAGGGGAGAGGGAAGGGAGGGGGAAGGAGGGGAACGGGGAGGAAGGAAAGAGGGAGGAGGAAGGGAAGAGGGAGGGGGAAAGGGAGGAGAAAGGGGAGGGGGAGTGGGGAAAGAGGGTAGAGGTGAGGAGATGATGTGGGAAAGGGGAGGATGATGGGGAGGGATGAGTGTGAGGGAGGAGGGAATGTGAAGGGGAAGGGAGAGGGAGGAGAGGGGAGGGAGAGGAAGAGGTGGATGGATAGGAGAGGGTGATGGGGAAGGAGAAAAGAGATGGGAAGGAAAGAAAGAGCGCTGACAGGGGAGAAGAGGAGAGGAGAAGGGGTAGAGAGGGAAATAAATTTACTGGGTTAATAGAGAATGAATGTATTATTTATATATATATATATATATATATATATATATTATGGAAATAAACTCTCCTACTGGGATTCGAACCCTCGCCTGAGCGGCATGCTTTATACAAGACGAAGACCGTACCATCACGCCATCGTGACCCTACAAAACGGAACGACTTAGTTCACGTAGTAATCGTTCCGCCGAGGGCACCCGGTCGAAACATGGTATGTACTGTATTTCATCAAATCCTTTATGCAGGCTAGTATTCCGTTTTGTAGGGTCATGGTGGCGTGATGGTATGGTCTTCGTCTTATAAAAAGCTAGCCGCTCAGGCGAGGGCTTGAATCCCAGTAGGAGAGTTTATTTTCAAATATTTTAATGACACAAAAGCTCTTATCGGAAGACTAGCCTGCATAAAGGATTTGATGACATACAGTACATACCGCGTTTCACCCGGGTGTGTGTTTGTGTGTGTGTGTGTGTGTGTGTGTGTGTGTGTGTGTGTGTGTGTGTGTGTGTGTGTGTGTGTGTGTGTGTGTGTGTGTGTGTGTGTGTGTGTGTGTGTGTGTGTGTGTGTGTGTGTGAGGAATAATAGGAGGAGGAGGAAGAGGAGGAGTAAGAAGAGGAGGAGAAAAGGGAATAGCACAGAACCTAGAATCTAATAGACATATAGTAAAAGCGCGGTTTCCGCAAGATGACTTGAACCGTGAGGCGACAACCAGAATAGAATATATAAGGTGGTTCCCCGTCACGTGAAAGATACTTGGGGTGACGGACATGTGACGGACGTGTGACGGACCTGTGACGGACGTGTGACGTGTGTGACTGATATGTAATGGACGTGTGACGGACGTGTCACGAACGTATGACGAATGTGTCACGAAAGTGTGACGGATGAGTCACGAATGTGTGACGGACGAGTTATGGATTTGTGACGGACGAGTCACGGATGTGTGACGGAAGTGTGACGGACAAGTCACGGATGTGTGACGGAAGTGTAACGGACGTGTCACGGATGTGTCACGTCTATGTAACAGGATCGCGTGACGCTCCGTGTAAGATGTCTGGCTTAAGAACGGAAGGAGGAGGAGATGATGATGATGATGATGATGATGATGATGATGATGATGATGGTGATGATGGTGATGATGGTGATGATGGTGATGATGGTGATGATGGTGGTGATGGTGGTGATGGTGGTGATGGTGGTGATGGTGGTGATGGTGATGATGGTCATGGTGGTGATGGTGATGATGATGATGATGATGATGATGATGATGATGATGATGATGATGATGATGATGATGATGATGATGATGATGATGATGATGATGATGATGATGATGATGATGATGGACGACGACGACGAAAATGGCATAAATGAATAAGACGATAAAGACGAAGACGATGACGAAGATGATGAAGATAAAGAAGATAAAGAAGATAAAGAGGAGGAGGAAGAGGAGGTGAAGGAAGAGAAGGAAGATGATGAGGAGGATGAAGATGGGGAGGAGGAGGAGACGGAGGAGGACCGCCTCCGCTGTGGATGAAAATCATTGGTTTCGCCAAAAGAACAAAGAATTTGCCAAAGTGGGGCGAACCCGCTCCAGGAAAAGAAAGGCAGAAATCTCCGGGAGGAGGGGGAGGAGGAGGAGGAGGAGGAGGAACAGGAGAGGGAGTAGGAGGGGAAGAAGAAGAGGAGGAGGAAGAAGAAGTAGTAGTAAAGGAGGAACAGGAGTGTAACCATTACTAACCATCACCTACCACGCACATGATCCACATGCATACGACAGAGTACTCGCATTCAGCGAGACACCCCTCTTGCTTACCTTGCTTTCCCTGAACAACCATACTACCACATACATCTAACGCAGCAGAAATCAGACAAACAAGATATTGCTGCCAAATGTCACCAGATTAACCCATTAAACCCCCTTTATTATACCTACCCCTATTATACTACCCATAAGCTAACATATATATAACATACCTAACCATACCCACCAACTATACGACTAACCCTCATATATAAAACTGATCCCAATGCATAGAACAGCCAGACTAACACCTTCACTTACGACAACCCATTAACTCCCTAAATTAACCGACGATAATGTAACCAAGAGGAGAGCTGAGCAGGTCGAGAGCCTGCCAGCCAGGTCTGCCCGAGGTCAAGGCATACCACTTTCCTGTGTTTTGCCCACAGCCCCCATATATAGTTTGTCATATTTCCAACCAGATTCTCTTGTTATAAATAAATAGAAGAAAACTCCCCGTTTGGAGTTGGTCTCGCCCGCATTATGTCCCCTTTATGTAGCCTACCCAAGACAAAAAGGCTACCAAAGGAGAAAGAGGAAGAGAAGTAAGAAAAGGAGGAAGAGGAGGAAGAGGAGGAAGAGGAGGAGGGGGAAGGAGAGGAGGAGGGGGAAGGAGAGGAGGAGGGGGAAGGATAGGAGTAAGAAATGGAGGAAGAGGAGTAAGAAATGGAGGAAGAGGAGAAGGAGGAGGAAGAGGAGGAGGAGAAGGGGAGAGTGAGTAGAAAGAAAAGGAGAAAGAGAGGGAGGAGGAGGGGAAGAGGAAGAGGAGGGGAGAAGAAGAAGAGGGGAGAAAGAAAAGATGGAGGAAAAGGAGGATAAAAAGATAAAAAGAGGAGGAGGAAGAGGAGGAGAAGTAATAGGAGAAAGAAGAGGAGGAATGAAGAGAAAAAGAAGGAGGAGGAAGAAAAGGTGGAGGAGAAGGAGGAGGACAAGGAGTAGAAGAAGAGGGAGGACAAGAAGTAGAAGAAGAAGGAGGACGAAGATGAGGAGGAGGAGGAAGACGAAGATGAGGAGGAGGACGAAGATGAGGACGAAGATGAGGAGGAGGAGGAGGAGGAGGAAGAGGAGGACGATTAGATTGCTCAATACATGAAGCCTGAAGCGAGATCCACTGGTATTTTCTCCGCTGAAGTCATCCTGAAGCTTCGTCTGTTTCAGGAACGTAACAGAGGTGAACGGCCGGGGAACGTCTGAAACGCGTTCAACAGTGAACGTACGTGCAGGTGAACGGCAACACAAGAAATTCCCGTCAAGAAACAACATGGAGGAACGAGTGATTAGGAACGAGGAGAGGAGGAAGTGGAGGAAGAGGAGGAAGAGGGGAGGCGAAAAGGAGGAGGAGGAAGATGTGGTAGAGGAGTGGGAAGTGGAAGGGAAGGGGGAGGAGGTGGGAGGAGGAAGGGAAGGGGGGTGGACGAGGGGGAGTGTAAAGAGAAGCATAGGAAGGAAGGTGGAAGGGGAGGAGAAAGAGGAGGAGAAAGAGGAGGAGGTGGATGAGGAGAAGGGGAGAAGAGGGGAAGGAGGTCGAATGGATGGGGGAAGAGGAGGAGGAAGGTGAGGAGTAGAAAGAAGAGGAGGATAAGGAGAAGGAAGAAGATGAGAAAAAAAAGAATAGGAAGATGGGGAGGAGGAGGAGGACGACGAGGAGGAGGAGGACGAGGACGAGGAGGACGAGGAGGAGGACGAGGAGGAGGAGGACGAGGAGGAGGAGGACGAGGACGAGGAGGAAGAGGAGGACGAGGAGGAAGAGGAGGACGAGGAGGAAGAGGAGGACGAGGAGGAGGAGGACGAGGACGAGGAGGAAGAGGAGGACGAGGAGGAGGACGAGGACGAGAACGAGGAGTACAAGGACGAAGACGAGGACGATGAAGAAGAGGAAGATAAGGAAGAGTAGGAGGGCGAGGACAAAGAGGAGGAATAAGAGGAATAGGAAGAGGAGGAATAGGAAAAGGAGAAGGAGGAGGAGGAGGAGGAGGAGGAGGAGGAGGAGGAGGAGGAGGAGGAGGAGGAGGAGGAGAAGAAGGAGGAGGAGGAAGGCGTGAACACATGAGAAAAAGACATCACAGGAGGATTAGGAGGGAAATGCCAAACAAGTCCCTCATACCCACAACCCCATCATCAACACCACCACCAACACCTCCACTACCACCATCACTATTGCCACCAACACCATCACCACCACCAACATCCCCATCACTGACACCAACACTTCCACCATCACTAACACCACCACTACCACTATTGCCACCATCACCATCGCTACCACGACCACCACCACCACCACCACTAACACCACCACCAGCACCTCCACCACCACCAGTATTTCCACCACCACCAACACCATCACTATCATCGCCATTACCACCGTCACCACATCCCCACAATCACCACCATTGCCACCATCACCACCACCATCATCTCTGCTATCACCACTAACACCAACACCACTACCACCATTGCCACTATCACCGTTTCTACTAACACCAACACCTCCACCATTACCACCATTGCTACAATCACCACCACTACCACCACCACCACTACCATCATAACCACCAGCCCCTACAACCACCATCATCACCACCATCACCAACACCACCACTACCACCACCACCATCACTACCATCACCATTACCACCACCATCATCACCACCCCGACAACCACCACCATTGCCACCATCACCAACATTATCATCACCACTACCATCACCATTACCATCACCATTACCACCATTGTTACCACCACCACAACCACCACAATTGCCACCATCACCCACATTACCACCGACATCACCACCAACATCACCACCACCACTATCACCATTGCATTCCTCTCCTATTCCCAGCAGTGACTATTTGTTACTTGGTCCCTTAACAGCCCCAAAAGCGCATATACATAGGGCAAAGATGACGGCTTCGGGCCCAGCTACTCAGCGCCTCCTGGCGTAGGCTCCTCAACTTCTACTCATTGAAACCGGATCCACTCTTGCATTGAAGTCTCCCAGTAGAACCAGTTTTTCAGTTTTGTGAATCCTCTTGCGCACTTTGTCTAACAAAGAACAAAAAACTGTTATTTAGTCTCTCTGTCAGACTTCATTGAAGAAGAAAGATAACTACCGACAAGTCTATCTGTTGATCGACCTATTAATCAATCTACCTATCTAGTTATCTATCTATATCTATTTACCTACATATCGATCTATTTACCTATCTAGTTATCTATATCTATTCATCTATTTATCTATGTATCTATATACCAATAGGCTTCTTCCCCCTTATAAGGGGGTAGCCAACAATGGCATGCATCTACCTCCATTCATTCCACATCCATCCAACACCCACTTGTTTCATCACTTATCTTAGCTTTTTCTGGATGAATGGGTCATCCCTGTTCCCCGCCCCATTGCCCGCGTCAGAAGCAATGCAGCAAGACAACGTTTTACCCTTACAAGCTCATATGTACGAATCTAATATATATACAGTATATATATATATATATATATATATATCTATATATATATATATATATATATATATATATATATATATAAGGTAGGTAGCCAAGTTAAAGGGTAGGTACTCACTCCCATCCATTATGAACGAAACGTTGTATAAACAACTTGCTTGTTCTTACATACTGAGGAACATAATTATTGAAAAAGAATCTTTATACAATGAAATTCTCATGGATAAATGTCTTATGTTTATGCGCTTAGATAAAAAAAATGTGTCTTGGGCCTTGCCACAGTGTCAAGTCTACAGGGATTCAAACCCGGGTCATTACGGTCATAATGTAATGCATTAACCACCATACGATCACAGTGATTTTAGGCCTTGTACGTGTTTATGTCTCTAATTTGTTTCTTTTCAGTTGACTGGAGGTATTTCAGAAATTCGAAAAAAAATCCCTCTGCCGTGACCAGGAATCGAACCTGGGTTATTGCGGCCACAACGCAATGTACTAACCACTATACGATCACGGCCACTGCAGGCACATAAATAATGTGAAGACATATATTTACTTTATTTCACATTTGTTTGTAATTGATCAATGAAATTTGACTTATTCTAAAATCACCACCTGCCGTGACCAGGATTCGAACCTGGGTTATTGCGGCCACAACGCAATGTACTAACCACTATACGATCACGGCCACTGATGGAGACAATTTCAGAGATATTTTTACATTATTTCATATCTGTTTCCAATTGATCAGTGAAATATGGCTTATTCTAAAAGCTCCACCTGCCGTGACCAGGATTCGAACCTGGGTTATTGCGGCCACAACGCAATGTACTAACCACTATACGATCACGGCCACAGAAGGATATGTGCATCTGTGAATTATATACTATTCTTACTCAATATCTGGTCGCAACTGATCAATGAATTCTGATTTATTCTAAAAGCTCCACATGCCGTGACCAGGATTCGAACCTGGGTTATTGCGGCCACAACGCAATGTACTAACCACTATACGATCACGGCCACTGAACAACACAAGAGTGTTTGAAAGTTATATAGTAAAATTTGTTGTTTGCAATTGATCAATGAAATTAGACTTATTCTAAAAGCTCCATCTGCCGTGACCAGGATTCGAACCTGGGTTATTGCGGCCACAACGCAATGTACTAACCACTATACGATCACGGCCACTGTAGGACACTATTACAAATGAAAGTTATATAGTATTGTTTGTCTGTTGTTTGCAATTGATCAATAACATTTGATTTATTCTAAAAGCTCCACTTGCCGTGACCAGGATTCGAACCTGGGTTATTGCGGCCACAACGCAATGTACTAACCACTATACGATCACGGCCACTGGGGAACTATCATACAATAGGACAACTGAAGAAGTTTTTAAGTTCTTCTCAACTGTCCGCTATGACTTGAAAATATTAGAAATTATATCTTTATTGTGGATTTATCTATTTATTTATTTATTTATTTATTTATTATTTGATTTTTAGCAAAGAGGAAGACAGAGAGGGGGAAGGATAGAGTAGGAAATATTTTCATTGGCCATTAAGGGACCAAAAAATGAAATAAAATAAGATAAATATGAAAAATGATAATAACACAAGATAAAATGATAACATTAATTTCAAATGAATTAAATTCAAGCAACATAAATTGATATGGTGGAGGAGGAGGGGGAGGAGGGGAAGGAGGAGGAAGAGGAGGCAAGACACGTTCAGTCTGTCGTTTGTGCCATGTAAACAATGGACGCAGCGTCATGCGTAAGTATCGTTTGAACTACGGAGAGCGCGCTAAACTAAAAAATTCACTTTTTTTTTTTTTTTTTTTTACAATTTTTTGTTTACAGTCAGTTCAAACGTAAAATCGAAAAAACGTAAAACGAATGAACGTAAGTAGAGGAGTGTCTATATACTTCAGTAAGTATACTTAGAAAAAAGTAAATAGAAAATAAATATCATACTAAATGAAAATGAAATATGAATAAATAAAATTAAATAGAATAAAATTAAATAACTAAATAAATAAACTTATGATAATGGTGATAATGACAATTGTATTCTTTACTATGCCCTTTTCTTTAAACTCCAGGTGCCTTATATATCATTCCAATTATATATATATATATATATATATATATATATATATATATATATATATATGTATGTATATATATATATATTTATATATATATATATATTTATATATATATATATATAAATATATATACATTTATATATATATAAATATATATATATATTATATATGTATATATATATATATATATATATATATATATATATATATATATATATTCAATTCTTATTTTCAGTTTCCTCTTTGTAGAGCTTAACATTATCATCATTTCCTCTATTTTTTTTTTTTATTATTCTTTATATTTTTTCAAAATATCAAACTTCATATTAAGTGGACAATTTTAAGAAATTTAAATTTTCTTAAGTTGCCATTATGTGTAGATATTGCTCAGTGGCCGTGATCGTATAGTGGTTAGTACATTGCGTTGTGGCCGCAATAACCCAGGTTCGAATCCTGGTCACGGCAAGCGATAATTTTAGAATAAGTCAAATTTCATTGATGAATTACAAACAATAGACAAGCAACACTAAATAACTTTCATCATTGTATGTGTTCCTCAGTGGCCGTGATCGTATAGTGGTTAGTACATTGCGTTGTGGCCGCAATAACCCAGGTTCGAATCCTGGTCACGGCAGGTGGAACTTTTAGAATAAGCCAATTTTCACTGAGCAATTGCAAACAGATATGAAATAATATGAATATGTCTTTGCAGTTGTCTCCATCAGTGGCCGTGATCGTATAGTGGTTAGTACATTGCGTTGTGGCCGCAATAACCCAGGTTCGAATCCTGGTCACGGCAGGTGGTGATTTTAGAATAAGCCAATTTTCACTAATCAATTGCAAACAGATATGAAATAATATGAATATATCTTTGAAGTTGTCACCATCAGTGGCCGTGATCGTATAGTGGTTAGTACATTGCGTTGTGGCCGCAATAACCCAGGTTCGAATCCTGGTCACGGCAGGTGGAGCTTTTAGAATAAGTCAAACTTCTTTAATCAATTACAAACAAATATTAGATAAGATGAATGTATATCTCATCATTCTCTATGTGTTCATCAATGGCCGTGATCGTATAGTGGTTGTGGCCGCAATAACCCAGGTTGTGGCCGCAATAACTCAGGTTCGAATCCTGGTCACGGCAGGTGGTGATTTTTAGGATACACTAAATTTCATTGATCAATTGCATACAAATAGTAAGTAAAATTGATACAGAACTCACTATATATCGTGGTTACCCAGTGGCCGTGATCGTATAGTGGTTAGTACATTGCGTTGTGGCCGCAATAACCCAGGTTCGAATCCTGGTCACGGCAGGTGGTGATTTTTAGGATACACTAAATTTCATTGATCAATTGTATACAAATAGTAAGTAAAATTGATACAGAACTCACTATATACCGTGGTTACCCAGTGGCCGTGATCGTATAGTGGTTAGTACATTGCGTTGTGGCCGCAATAACCCAGGTTCGAATCCTGGTCACGGCAGAGGTAAATTTTATGGGATCGTTATCAACGACTTCCAAAAAAGTGTTTCCAGAACTCTTCTGGATCGCCGTCGGCCCTGGAAACTGAAGAAGCGGTAGAGACTGGATAATAACTACTCTGAGTAATTCTTGGGTGAGAAGAGAGCACGGAGAAGAGAGAAGAAAAGAAAGACAGAATATATACTGTAAATATTTTTTGTTTCATCTGGAAATAGCTAAAAGAGTGGAGTGAGGAAAGGGAGTGGGGAAAGGGAGTGGGGAAGGGGAGTGGGGAAGGGGAAGGGGAAAAGGGGTGAGGGAAGGGGAAAGGGAGGGGGGAAGGGGGAAAGGAGGGGGGAAGGGGGAAAGGGAGGGGGAGAGGGGGGAAGGAAAGGGGGAAAGGAGGGGGAGGGGACGAGGAGGGAGGAGGGGGAAAGGGAGGGGAGAGGAGGGGGAGAGGAGGGGGAGAGGAGGGGGAGAGGAGGGGGAGAGGAGGGGGAGAGGAGGGGGAGGTTAAGAAAGACTAACATCAAAATTTAAAATTAATTTCAGAAAGATGTGGCTTCCAGTGGCCGTGATCGTATAGTGGTTAGTACATTGCGTTGTGGCCGCAATAACCCAGGTTCGAATCCTGGTCACGGCAGAAGGAAGTTTATTCTTGAAATTTCAGTTCACACAGGTGTGGGCCTGTTTGTCAGTGTAAATCAATACCTTTGTTGCTGTTGTTGGTATGGAATATGTTTAACTTGCGTTTCTAT